>NC_048909.1:3720740-3831810 GCF_011077185.1 Oxyura jamaicensis | reverse complement strand
GCTCTGCAGAGCCTGGAGGGAGAGGCTGAGGGTTGGCCTGGGAGCCCTGGTGAGATCGGAGCTTTCTGATGGTGCTTTTAAGCAGCGCTGCTCTTCCAGGCTATTGCCTTGCTTTGAGCTGGTCTGAGGGGTCTCGGGCAGGGCCGTGTGGGTGGCAAAGGGATGGTGTTCCCAGCGTGAGGCCCTTGTGAGGCTCTGGCTTCCCCTAAGTGACAGAGCTCAGCTCTTCAGGGCATGGCTTCAGAGAAGTGGGCTGTGTCTGTGTGGCAGGGAGGCGGGTGAGGTCTGGATACCTCCTGTTCCTGCTAACCGTCTCCTGCTACACTTGAAGACTTGTACTGCGCTTTGAGCAGAAATTCGGTCAATTAAGTGTTTGTTTTTTTTTCTTTTATTGTAGTGCCCGGGGTCTGGGTCAGGTCTGCATCAGTGGGGAGGACAACGTGGGGAGGGCGGTGGCATCACAGCAGGAGGAAGGAGTAATGGATGCCAAAAGCACTGGGCTGCACAAGTTGTCGGAGGGCGCGGGGGGAAAGACCCAGCAATGCTCAGGAGCCTCCTGAAAGGGGAGCTGGGACCTCAGATGGGGTGTGTGGGGCTGCAGGCACCACAGGGACATGAAGCTGCTGGCCTGGGAATCCATCAGGGCTGGCAGGAGGTTGGGATGTGTCCTGCAAGGAAATCTGGTGCCTGCTGGCTCCAGCTGAGCCAGGTCCCTGGGGGGAAAGGGCACCACCGAGAGCCAGGAGGGCCCAGCTGGGGTTGCACCAGCAATGTGGGTCCTGAGCTCGAGGTCTGCTGCTGTGGATGCAGGAAAGATGAGCTCTATAGCTCCCAGAAGGGCTGTGGGCACAAAAAGTTCATTAAAACAGGTCAGTCCTCGGATGTCTGCTTCCCTCCTCAGAGCCAAGGTCGGACACAGTTCATCCAGTACTGTGGGGGGGGGCTTGCAGCGATTTTGCTTCATCTCAGGTACCTTCAGGGGAGAAAATCCCAGCTAAAACTGGAGCATGAGCTGAACGGGAAGCTGTACTCGGGGAATTGCTGCTTTCCGAGAGTACCCGTGTTGACCAGCTAGTGGCAACAGAAGATTAACTATGGAGAGAGCCGCCTGCGCTGCGCAGCGGGCAGGCTGGAGCTGCGCTGCGGGGCTGGCGCTGGGGATCCCCTGCTCCCCCTGCCAGGGGAGCACATTGCCTGGGGTGTCGGTGTGCCAGAGAGCTTTCTTGCTCTCCTGCTGGAGATTTTTTTTTTTTCTTCTAGAATGAGGTGGGCAGCTCACATTTCTCCATGTTCTGGGACCATGGAGGGGGGTGACCTCTGAGGAAGCCTGTGCCACGGCACAGAGGGACAGTGCCTCCAAAACGTGCTGCCTTTGCCTTTCTGAGCCCTAAAACTGCGAAGCCAGTTTGATAGACAAGGCTCTGCCCTGCCTCAGTGATACGGTGCTAATGTGTGGTGCTGGCTGGCTGCGAAACCCAGATGGACCCAGGGGCTTCCCCAGTGCCGGGCGAGTAACGGGAGCTCAGCACGGGGCTGGTGAGGATCGGATGAGAATGGGTCGGTGGGAACAGGGAGGCATCGATCTCGTGCTACCCGGCATGTATGTTAGCAGTCACAGGTGGCTGGAGAAACACCTACCATCACGCCAAAATGCCTCGTAGAGCGTGGGGGGAAGCAGGGGCTGGGAGGAAAAGCGAGGAAAATAGAAGTGCTTTGAGCGATGCCTTGCACTGGCGATGCTGTTCCCATCTGCAATGCCCACAGCGCAGCTCGTGGCGGAGCTTCCCTCCTCCAGTTGCAGCCACGTGAACTGGGGACCGATGAGCCTCGTCCAGCCTTCCTGCTGCTCCCGCTCGCTACCTGCGACGGCTCCAAGCAGGGACGGATGCTGCCTGTGCATAACCAGCTTAAGAAGTGGTGCCACTTAAGACAATTGAATGCTTGTGCTGTTGCTTGGGGCTCGGCTAATTTGGTTAAGGTTTCCAGTGTCCAGACAGCGTGGAGACACTTAATGGTATTGAAGAAGCAGGATGGTATGCAGAGGGGACAAGCAGCAATCTTGGCTTCCTGCGTCTGCACTGGCTGGGCAAGGTTTTCTGATTCCTTCCTGGGAAGGAGACAGACAGGGAAAAAAATCAAGGTGTAAATAATTTTGGCCCATCGATCCCTTTGGATATCTCCCTTCTGCCTCCGAGTGCGTCCTGCGTGCCTCCTCAGGAGCAGGGCAGGATCCCTGGTGGAGGCGGCTGTGCTGAGAGGAGATGGGGCAGATAGGGGCCGGAGCCAGGCTCTGCCTGGGGCAGGGGAGGCTGGTGGGGAGGGAGGCAGAAGCAGGACCCCCCCCCCCTCGTTTCTCATTACCTGCTCCCCACCAGCCTTGCATCTCTCCCTCCGTACCTCCAACTCCGCCGTCTCTGCGCGAGACAAAGTCTGTGTGAAACCAGACTGGCTTTGAAAGCAGCGGAGGAAGGGGAGAAATTTTCCATTAGCAGCATCAGCAGTAAAAGAGATTTCCCAGTCACCTGGTAACTGCCGTGTTTGGGAAGATTACCGAGCTGATGGTGCTGCTCCCCGGCGTGTGCACGGGAGCGATCCAGGCAGGGAGGGGTGGGAACAAGGGCCGGGGTGCCCAGAAGGAGAGCGGTGTGGGCGTGAGGGATCCCCCTGGGGCCTGCACCCCCCTGCACCATCACCTGCTCTTCCAGTGCATGGGAATCAACCGCAAATTGTGTCCCAGCTGCAGGAGCAGAGGGTGGTGGGAGGGCTGTGCTGCAGCCTGGGTCTGGGTGCTGCACAGGGAATGTTTCCTTTCAGCCTGGTGTTGAGGGCTGGATGCTTGTTTGGGGGCCTGGCACCTTTCTTTCTGCAGTGCTGAGGCTTGCCTACGGAGAGGCGCTGCCCTTGCTGTAAAGACCCAAAGACTAACGCAGGATGGGAAATGATCCTGCCAAGTGCGCATGGCTGATGAATAAGCAGTGCGTAGACTCCAGTGCAGGGCCTGGAGGCTGAGGTTTGCTCCCAGCTCTGCTGCTGACCATCTCTCAGCACTGCCTGGCAATTTTGTCCCATTTGGCCATGGGATCGAGCCTTGGGCTACTTGGCTGTGGCTGCAGCCCCATGGTGAAGTGGGGGGGGGGGGGGAGGGGGATGCAGGAGGCTGCTGCATCCACATTGGGCACCTTGCAAGTGCTGAGCTGTGCTAGCATCTTTGAGGCTTTGGTTTGAATTTTTTTTTTTCCTTCCCTCATCTCCTTGTGGGGCAGGCAGGCAGCACAGGAAGGGTGGCCTCACCCGCAGCCAGAGCCCTCCACAGGGATCTGCTGCAGGATCTGGGCTCCCAGGCTGGCTGGGGGCTGCCCGTGGCCGTGGTGCTCACGTAACATGAGCTGGCATTGCAGTGTGTGTCTGTGGCTGCCGTGGTTGTGGTCATGCCCGTCCCAAGGCCATTCACAGCCCACATTCCTCCTTTTGGAGTTCGTGACCTAGTGGTGTACCTGGGAGCACAGACTGTCCCTAAACTTTGGGATCGAGTGCCAGAAAACAGGAACAGGCAGCAGCATTTTTTACTTTTTGCCTCTAGTCAACTGCTCAGCAGCATCAGCTCCTGATTCCCACTCCCATGCCAGCCACATGCAGTGAGGGGGTCAGGCAGGAGGGCTGGGGCACAGGTGCTCACTGCAGCCCTGGATCAGAACTCACTGTGCCTCTTCCCTGGCAGTTCTTGCAGGCTGTGAAGCCTCTGCTGTGCTGTGCCTGCCCTGCTGCTCGTGCTCTCACTGCCTGAGGGCATGGCGGGGGCTGGGGCAAGAGCTGGTGCTCTCCCAATTAACTGCTCTGTGCAGCCTGTGTTCGGAGTGGGGTCTGCTCTCGGCCCCCTTTCCCAGCTGGGGTGGGCTTCTGAGGCCAAGGGGCTCCCACCAAGTGCCTGCTGCTTGTTCCCACTCTGGTCTTGGTTATTCAGAGCTGCCTTGTGCAGGCGGGTGGGGAGGGAGATGGAATTCCCCTGCTGTGGCTCTCTGGGTCTGGTTCAGCACGGGGGGTGGCTCTGGAGAGCTCAGGGCTGGTTGGGACATCTCGCTGTGTCCCTTTTGCTTCTACCCCTGTCACACTTCTTTCTGATCCTTCGTAGCTCTGCTGTATAAACCGGAGAGGTTTAAACTCTTTCCTGCCCAGGAAGCTGCCCTGGGAATTCCTCCTGGGTTTCTCTGAAAGGCTCCTGGCACCATTCATGGACCATTTCCCCGAGACACGAGAAGGGTGGGGTGGGCAGATGGGTGGCCTGGGCAGACAGGTGCCCAGGAGAGCGTGGTGTTGGGAAGGTGTTGCAGAAGGCAGTCAGGTGTATGTTCCCTCCTCCTCTTCCATCGCATCTACATTGGGCAGCCCAGGGTCCAGCTACACCTACAGACTTGTTTATAGGATCTCAGTTCCATCTCAGCACACAAACACCTCCTTCCCTCCCTCCCAGGGGCTGACATGAGCCCACAGGAAGGGCAGCCCGAGCCCAAGCATCACGTTGGGTTTTCTCCCACATGTATGGGGCTTTTATAGGGTCATGCCCTCGTGTGAATGCAGCAAGTGTCCTGCAGAGCCTTCCTGTCTGGTGCCCTGGGAGGGCAGCTCGGGGTCTGCTGGGGGATGCCAGCACCGGGTACCGCTCGGTGAGGCTCAGCCCTGGGCTCCTGGCCCTTCCCAGAGATGCTTTTTGGGGTGAGGGCCCTGCTGTAGATCCAGCTCGAGAGGAGGGGACACCACGGAGGAGCTGATGGCAACACCATGGGGACCCGAGGGGTGCCTTTGGCAGGGAGAGGGGCTGAGCTGGGTGGTGTTGGTCTCACCTGTCCCAGCAGCTCCTCGCTGTGCCTGGCTGCTCTGAGAGCTGTGCGCTCCGCGGGGGCTCCTGCCTTCTCCATCCCTCACCGAGGGAAGTACAGAGGGCTGCGTTTGTCACCCGAGGAGCCCCCAGGCTTCAGCTGAACTTTGTGTTCCGGCAATAAAACCGTGCTAGGAGATGTGTGCAGTAACAAAGCCCGTGGATATAATACATCTGTGTCGCGGTGTACCTTTCATCTTGAAGGATTCCCGAGGAGCTTTATGGACGCGGTGTGCCGCAGCCTGCCGGGGTGAGCGAGTGCTGTTGGTGAGGGCTGCAGCCTGATCGCTGCTAGGCATGTGCCCCTGCTCCCCCTCGTCCTGGCAACTCGATGGGGTCTGGTCTCAGCCCTGCTCCGTGCCTGGTGCTTTCCTCTAAGCCCGACTTTGCTGGGAGTAAGAGGAAAACAGTGGAGCTGTTTGTTATGCAAAAATGGTGAAAAATATGAAATATCCTTCCTGGGGCAGCAGGAGTGGGTGGGAATTGCTTTCATGCAGCTTCAACAGCCTTGGATCTTGGCAGAAAAAGCTTTCACAGGGGAACGTGCCCTCCACACAGCCCCAGGAAAGTGGATAATAAAGTTGGAGCGCTCGAGAAATCGTTTCTGGCTGTAAGCGAGGTGCCAGGGTTCAGCTGCTGGGCACGGGGCTGCTGCTGGGGCATCTCTGGGGATGGAGATGGTGAACGTGCCTGCACCCCCATTTTTTTGTCACCCCGTGTCCCCTTCTGAAGTGACACCATGGGGACCGGCTCTGGGCCTGCTGCCGGTGCCATGGCCACGTGCTGTGGCCTTTGGGGACATCTGGGCTGCTGCCACCTCCTGCTGCTCGCAGCCTGGGAGCTGGGGCTGGAGGTGCAGCCCGCGCTGTTCCTGCGAGCTGGGTTTGCTTTCTCCTGCTCCTGGGCTCCCTGGAGCTGCCCAGGCAGTGGTGGCGGGCTGATGCTGCCGTTGGTGGTGGCTGTGGCCAAAACTCCAAAGTGGAAGTGGGATAAGTGGCGCTAAATGAAGCCGTCAGCAGAGGCATATGCTTGAAAAGCTGAGGTTAGCTCGAATCTATTTTTGTTTGGAGTGGTGCACACTTAGCCCGTGTAGTTTAGCAGTTTGTTTATGGGATGCATTTTCCCATCCTGTGTAGCTCTTCCAGTTTATGCTATAAACAAACTGTAAAATCAGAAACCGCCTGAACTCGTTCCCATTAAAGGCCTCCTGGTGCTCAGGGGCTGGAGGATGCGCGGTGCAGATGGGGCCGAGGTGCCTCCAGCCCTGAGCTTGTCGCTGGTTGCACGATAAAGCTGACGGCACCGCACCAGCAGGGGAGAGTACTCCGTAGTACTGGGGTATGGGATGGCTGTGAGTGCCCTGGGATGGGGCAGGTGCACCTCAAAATCAGGCTGTTCTCTGCCCTAGGTTAGTGCTGTGGATGCTGTCTTAGGGCTTGTTTTGGGAAAAGTTGGGGGGGTATTTTTTATTTTTAAATTTTTATGTTTTATCTGGTTTTTATTCTTGAATTGGGTAAATAGTTGTTTATTCCAGCTTGGGTTTGTCTTCCTCCACCCCCTGGCCCACGCTTGAAGCCTGGCAAGCAGAGCGTGAGGTTCTTTGGCCACAGAGGTTTGAGCAGGGCTCGTTTCTGAAGAAGCAGGAGCTGCAGGAGAGGAACGTTTTCCCCTCTGTGCAGCAGCCTTTTCTTCCTTTTCCTCTTGTGCTGGAAGCTCCAAACCTCTCTGCAGGTTGCCACCTGCAGCTCCTCCAGCTTCCCCTCCCTCCCCGGGCCCTGCTGTGGTGGCTCCTTGGGCCACCAAGGTGGGGGCAGCGTTGCCAGCACAGCTCCTGGCCCCTGGCTATCGAGACCCTTCGATACTGATTGAATTTCAAAAAGGCAGGAGAAGCTGGTGGTTGCTTTTCCTGTCGTTGTTGCAGTTGCGTGCCTGGTGTTGGCTCAACAGCCATGTGTTTCTCGCCTTTTTTTTTTCCCAAGCACAATCACAGGGACTTGGAGCGTGCTTAATTAAACAGCCACAACATCGCCTTTTAACATGATTCGGGAAACTGGAGCTGCACGAAGACGCAGACTTCATTACGCTGCTTTACATCTCGTCACATCCCAGCGCTGCTGCTCACCTCTTCTGCTCTCTGCAGCCGGGCACCCCGGCCGTGCCTCTGCTTTGTGCTGTGCTGGAGGAGGAAATCCTTCATCCATGGGGTGCTGCCGTGGGGAGGAGGTCGGGGCCGCTGCCTGTGGGGGCTGGTCGGGGTCCTGCTGGAGCAGCAGTTCACACCGCAGACCTGCTGTTCTTTGCCACTCTGGGTTTTATTTTTATTTATTTATTTATTTTATATTCTGCTTTTGTAGCAGCCGCCTTTGCTGCTGAGCTGTTCCTTAGCGTGCCATGGAGTGAGGAAATGCGTGAGAGCTGGGGTTTGTGCAGGATTTGGGGTCTGTCAGGATTTGGGCTCTGCTCGTGGCCTCCTGAACCTGAGCAGCCCCCCGAGCGCGTGCGCTCCCCAACACCACACGAGCAACCCAAAATCGTGCATGCCACGGGAGGTTTTCTCTGCTGCTTGAGCTTGCTTTAAAGGGTTGTAAAACCTCCTCCTTGCCCATGAAGGGTTTTACAGCGTGTTTCAATGAGCCACTTAAACACAAAACAGGAGGAAAAAACCTGCTTGCAGCGCTCCTCCCAGCTGAGCAGCCTGGGGCTGCGGTGTAGGGAGTCTGGGGGATGCTGAAGGAGCGCAGGGCATGGCGAGAGCCCTCTCTTCTCAGGGCACCTTTGATACTTCCCCAGTGGCCTCCCCCAGCAGAACTGACTCCCCAAAACCACGCTCCCCACTGGTGCGAACCTGCACTTGCCTGCTTGTAGCTCTTCAGCTGGTCTCTGGGCTGCCTTGGGGTGGGCTGCGAGTTGCTTAAAGTGAATTTTTCAGCAGCCCTTGATCTGCGAAGCTCCTCTGTGGGGCAGATCTAGCCATGAATACCTGGCAAGGCTCCAGCAGCTCTGGGGCCACCTCCCTGGGGAGAGGTGTCCCAGATCACTGTGGGACAGAGCCGATGTGGGACAGCAGCTCCTGACCCCCGCCTGGGGAGGATGAGCTGGGAAGGGCAGGGGAAATCCTTCCCGACCTGGCAGCGGCCCCAGAGGCAGGGACGGGGCTGTTAGCGCGGGGTTACGGGTTTTATCACTGCTGGCTGTAAGCGCCTCTCCATAAAACTGCTCTGAAGGCACCCAAGGGCAGAGCGGGAGGCATTGATGTTCTCCTTTGGCTGTTGTTGGGTGGGGGAAGGTGTAAGCTGAAAAAAAAAAAAAAGCTTTGTAGTTTGTAATGGTACTCGCAGCTGGAGGGCATGTGAGGCCCTGGGCAAGGAGCTGGGAAGGGAGCGGCAGCTTCCTTGTGCTGCTGGGGGCTGGGCTGTCATCCCCAGCCTTCTCTGCTGCTTCTTCCAACTTCTCTCAAATATTTTCAGGGCTCAGGGAGCTGCACGGAGAGCACGAAGTGCATTCAAAGGAAAGGCTGCACTGGGAGAGTGGTCTCCTGGGGCCACCTGTGTCCGTCCCATCCAGCAGGGCACACACAGGGGTTTCCTGCTGCCTCCCCGCAGGGCACGGGGCCGCAGTGGGGTCTGTGCCTCCTGCCCCTGTTGGGGGGGTCCCGCAGCAGCTCCCAAGGCTCCTGCATCCCCGTCCTGTACCTGCACAGCATCTCACGGACACCGAGCGCTGACCACGGGTCTGCGGGCAGGGAGGGATGTTCCCGTTAATTAGCGCTGGATGAAAGAAGTCGTCTTTAGTCAATGAGCGACTTGCTCCAGTTTCATCACCACTGCTCAGCGCTGAGCTTTAAAGCTGGGTGGACGTGTGAGCAGGGAGTCTGAAAAGCTGGTCTGAGGCAGTAACTGCAGCATTGTTATGAAGATGCTGAAGGGGAGTTGTGACACCGTTTGGAAGATGAAAGTGCTTTAACAAACTTAAACTGACACACATTAAAAGAGGGGAAAAAAAAAGTGTTTGCACAGAAGACAGCTCTTAAACCCTCCCTGGCCAGCATCGCTGTGGCTGTCCCCAAGGATCAGCAGGGCTGGGCTGTGAGCCTCGGCTGCCGTGTCGGGGATCCCGTCCGGCGTGACGGGCAGAGCCGTGCTCGTCGCAATTAGAGCGGGTCTGAAAGCTGACAAATGAAAACAAATTTTTCACAGCTGTTTAGCAGGCGTCTGCATAATGGATTAGCCAGAGGGACAGCATCTGGGTGAAGGGGGAGGCTGGAGGCAGCCACCTCCAGCTGGGGTCAGAGCCTGGCTGTGAGCACTAGCGATAGGAAGGGTGATGGCTTGGTGGGTGTCCCAGCAGAGAGACCTTCCCTGCATCCTCCAGAGGCTGTCCCCTATCCCCACGGCCCCAGCCTTGGCTCCCTGCTCACCCATTTGGGCTGCAGGTCCTTGGGTGCAGCCCCGGCTGCTTGTGCGCTGCCTCCTGCCACGGGCAGCACCGCACCGCTGAGATGCAGGACAGAAGATGACATCCGTGGGTACCTGTCTGTGCCGTTTCTTGGCATTTTCTTGGCCTTGTGGGTTTTTATCACCATTAAACTCTGCTTTCCACTGCATGCTCTCAGATACCTGGATCCTCGGAGCTTGTAAAAGCCACCCATTACGAAGACCGAGGGGGCTGCGTGAGCTGCAGGGCCGTGAGCCCTGGCCTTCTGTAGCAGAGCTGTCAGGCGGTTCCCTCGTTAGAAAATAGACACCAAAAATTCCTCTTCCACCCCCACCTTGGTCTCCCTGCCAGCCCTAGATTCCAGGTTTATTTAAGGGTCCTTTCTTTTGGGTTCGGGTGGGAGTGCAGCGTGTATTTTCTGCCATGCGAGTCTGACAGGCCCTTGGGGAGGATGAGTGGGTGTCTTGAAGCGCTAGGGAGAAGCTTGGCAAGTGCTTCACTTCCAGGGATCTCTTTGCATTTTTGGCTGCATCTGCTTTTTCATCCTGCTGCTCTTTAGCTTTTTTCTGAAGCAGCAGAGTAACACCCCGGCAGCGCTGCCACCCAGGAATAGCACCGCTCCTGTTCCTTGAAGGCTTGGCCACAAAACCTGAGTGCTTTCTGTTGTGTTTTGTTTCCCCAGGCTGCTGGGCTGGATGGGACAGCCCCGGGCTCCCCGTGCCTGGTGCTCCCAAATCTGAGCTGTGTATCGTGTGCCAGGATGGTGAGGTCTTGTCTCCTCCTTGGTGGCCTCCTGCAGGAGTCCTCTGCTGTTGGAGCTGGGATGGGAGCGAGCTGGAGGCTCAAGGGGCTGCTGTAGCTGGGACGTGTGCGCCACACTTGGGTTTTTCCAAAAGAAGGGGACTTTACTGATCCTCTTCAAGGTGTCCTATTTCTTGCTGTTCCGTGCTCCAAGCTTGGTTCCTGCTCTGTAATACCAAGGGACCGAGCGAAAGCGCAGCAATGTCACCGAGGTGGCAGAGGAAGGACCTGCCCCGCAGTCTGGAGGTGTAGCTTGAGGCTTTCAGCTGCTCCGAGGCTTTTTGCCAGGATTTTGCAGCGTGCAGAGCAGCGACCTTTGGGAGCACAGCTCCAAGCGAGCCTGGCAGCTGCAGCTTGCCCTGGAAAGGTCAGAGGGGCTCAGCGGAGCCACAACAACTGACTGCGGTGGGGCTGGGGCTCTGCCCTGCCTGCTCCTCTCCTGAGTTACAGGAGGGGGCTGGGGATCTGGCTGGGGAGGTGGAAGCAGTTTGTTGGTCGTTTTGGCATTCAGGGGGAAGAGAAGGGGCTCCCCTTGGTTACCTTCCCTTTGCTGCACTTAAAGGAAACACAGATGAGTGTGCAGGTGCGCCTGGTGAAAAATGGGGCTTTTGGGTCATTCTGGGATCCTGTTCTCGCTTTTACTGCTGACTTGTGAAATGACCTTGACTGAGCAAGGTCCCTTTGTGTCCTCCCTTCTCTGCTGTTCAAGGGGCTCAGAGGAGCTCCCTGTTTGTGCAGGTGATGCTGAGCCCCTGCCCAGGGCTGGCTGGGTGCCAGGGGTCCTGTCCTGCCACAGCCTGGTGGGGCTGCACAAAGGAGATTGGTAGAAATGCAAAGCAAAAAGAAGAAATGTGTGGGTGGAGGTGTGTAAATGGGCTGGCCAGCCCTGAATTTGCTGCCTCTGGGCCAGGATAGCAGCTCCCCGTGTGCTGACCAGCAAATGGCTGCGGCACACCCAGCAGCCGGCAAGTCTGACTGCTGCAGCACGGCCCCATCGGGAGTCAGGGCATTTTCTGTGCTTTTCATGGACTAAAACCTCTCTGCATTGTTTAAAGTTCCCTTCCTCTCCCCCACATGCACGCGTCTCCTGATCTCTGCTGAAGAGTGGTGGCTCCGCTACCTTGCTGCAGAAGGACTGCTGGTGCCCTCGGCATCCCCGCGCCCCAGCCCGGGCTGATGCAGTGGCTGCAGCACCCGGCGTGCCCTTAAAATCTGAATGCGCCGCCTGCCCCGGGGGCTGGAAGGGGCCTTGGCTACTCAAAACACTGCTCGGAAATATTTTTTTTTTTTTTTTTTTATGGCAGCTGGGAGCGAGCCAGGGCGAAAATGAGCTGAGGCCGCTGAAGGGAGATAAGCTGAGACGTAAACTGTGATTTTCTGCCCTGTGAGCCCTATGCATGGATTTCATCTTTTAATGGAAGTGCAGTAAATAAAAGCCATTTTCACAATAAGCTGAGCAACAGGTCATAAGCGTCTGAGCCACTGAAATTGATAGAAGTGAGCTAAGCGTAACAAATCTCCCAAAATTGCACCAGACTCCACTTGTATCTAGTCCCTTCCTGCATCTCACCAATTATAGCAAATGGCAATTATTTCTGAGCCAGAGCTTTCTCTGAATAAAACCTCAGTCAAACTAGAGATACTTTATCTTCTTTTTAAATAGACTTGTACCGGAGGAAAAACCCCCAGTGGGGAGAAATCCCATTTGAAGGGGCTTTCCCTCGCAATGTTTGCACAGAGTGGCTGCTGGACACGCACGGAGGAGTTTATTTGACCGATGCGCTCTGCTGGCTCTGGCTGAGGGGGGAATGTAGAGAGACTGTCAAACGTGTTCGCTTTCAAGTTTCACTTGTGTCTTGGTTAGCAGGGAGCACGTCAGCTGGCTGCTGGGGAGCTCCTGTTGCTGGTGGAGCACTGGTTTTCCCCCTGCTCTTCCAGTTGGATCCAGTAGGTGACTGCCTCTCTCCAGTCCCCACCACAAGGCTGGTACCTGGCAATATTTGGGTGTAAACCAGGCTCTCAAGTCCACGTTCAGACTAAATGAGAACACTTTTGTCCTATACAGCCTCGATGCTCAGCTGCTTTTCTGCACACAGGAGTGGGTTGCACGGCTCAGGACAGGTTGGAAGCGCGCTCCCACTGCTGGGTGCTGCCGGAGAGGCTGGCAAGGAAGCAGCACCCGGTGGTGGGAGCAGGGAGCTCGGCTGGCTTCCTGATTGATGCCATTAGTGCTCCCTACCAAAAAATCCCTGGGAAGCTGGGCGCTTGCTGTCTGGATTGCTCGAGAAGTTGTAGCTGATCGGCTTCTCAAATGTGCACGGAGGCTCCTGATGCGGCACCCTCCTGGGCTCCTGGAAAAACTGTACAAGGTCTTAAATAGCCCGAGGACGGATCGGTCTCCTCGGCGTTGTTAGGGGAAGTGCCTCACTCGGGCTGCTTTGCAAGGTGTGGAAGCCGGTGGGACAGGACCGGCTGGCCGTGTAGCTTGTTGTGGCCCCGGGCCGCTGCTGGGAGAGGCTTTGGTGAGATGAGAGATCCCTGGGGGGAGCGATGAGCGCTGCGCAGTGATGCGTCCTCCCCTGTCATGGGGGAGCAGAGTTTGATTGATTTACTCTGCGTTAGCTTCGCAGGAAGAAAAGGGTGTTTTCTTTTTCATTTTACTTCAGACTTGGGAATTCCATTCTTTTCCCCCCTTGTTGTTAATGAAAACCACTGAAGCAGCTTCTCTCCAATTTAACTTGCTTGCATGAACTGGCAGCCCCCCTCCCTACAGCCTCCCCAAAATATATGTCAAATATTTGCTTAGAGGCTTCCGAGGCTGCCTCTGGAGAAAGCTCTGTGCACAGTCCTGCCTGCAGATGTTCTCCAGCAGCGCTGCAGCTTGGTGGCTGCAGGCAAGCACATGTCCAGGGTTCCCTGTCCAGTTTGGCAGAGGAGCATATTTGGGGGGAGTTTTTGGGGAAAAAACAGCCCTCGGGGTCCATACGAGCCTTGTTTCTCTTCTGGGGCAGCAGGTAGGGAGGGGAGGTAGCACCACAGAGCTGCAAACTGCTGTATTTTGTATACCTAGCTCTTTACCAGGATGTTGCAGCTCAGAAGGCGCTGCTCCAGGAGCCGTGTATCTGCTGCCTGGGGGGCAGAGGTCTGGTGGGACCCTGAGATGCTGACCCCACAGGACCCCCATTCCCCAAATAAATCCCGTGCAGCACCTGGTGCTGTGCAGGATTTCCCCCTCCGACTGCCCCGGGCTGTAACGAGTGAGGCTGGAGCTGCTCACAGCCCGCAGCTTCAGCACGCCAGGGCTCCCCACGATCCTCCAGAAATGCAGCTTGCCCTCTGTTTCCTGAAGCCTTCCTTTAATGCAGTTGGCCCCTGCTAACCCCTGCTCAATTTGGGAGGCATTGTCTTTGTTTCCTTTCGTCTAGCCCGCTGTAATCCGTGCCTGGCTGTGCCCCTTACTGGGCAGCCATTTATTTTCCTTAATCTTTTATGAAGCACTTTTATCATAAGCTCTCCAAAAATCCGCTGAAATTAGACCCTCTAAATCACCTTCATCTATTTTAAAGGCTTTGCTTTCGCAGATAACGCTGCCAGGTTGCCCGGCATGCCTCTCTCCCACAGTCCCTTAAGGAAGTTGTGTTGCCTTGACCTGCTCAGGTTATACTTTAGTGCTTTCCGAATTGGCTGACCCCCAATTAGACTGAGAACGAATTTCCTTCCCTCCTGCAGTCTGATATTTAGCTCTGCACTCCCAGGGCCATGGTTGTCTTTTATTTTTCCTTTTACAGTACCGGTCCATCCTTGGGTGTGCGGAGGGAAAGGCAGGTGTGCTGTATGGCTGAGCCCAACCCTGTGCTGGGAGGGTTTTTTTTCCCTTTCCTATGTTGTGGAAGAGGATTGTTTTCCAGGCACACATCCGTGGCCTTTCCCTGTTGTGAAAGCTTGGGAAAAATAATATCAGCTGGCCGTCTCTCCGTGTATGGGAGGGAAAATAAGGCTGCTCGCAGCAAAGCCCCCCAGCCTCGGAGGCTCAGACACAACCACATCCAGCAGCTGGAAGCTGCAATTAGATAAACTTGGGCTGAAAACGAAGCACAAATCCCAAAATGAAATTAGCTGCCCACTGCCAGGCAGGGGTCATGCTGTGTGATTGCTGCAATCTCTCCTGCTCCCGAGCCTAAGGTGCAGCCCCTTTCTGGCGGAGCTGTTTTGTGTCAGCTCTCCCGTACTCGAGTTGCCAGAAGGCTACAACGGGCTGCGATATTGCTCTTTTTTTCTTCTTATTTCTACAAATAAAGCAAGCCTCTTCCCACACTTCTCAGAGAGGGTAGGATGTGGGAGGGATGCCTTGAATAAAAACATCCATCCTCCCCTGCATCCCTTCTCTTCCCACCCCGTCGCTCCCATCCGCAGGTTAAATGCCACAGCAGAGAAACAAATTGAATATTGGTGCCTGTGCTCACCGAGGCTGCTCGCAGCAGGGAAATTCATCGTCCCCTGGGCAATCCGGCTAATCCCTCCCGGGCCGCGTGTCGGCTGGCAGGCGGTGACACAGAGCCAGGGGTCGCAGCCGGAGCTCCCGGTGTCCTCGGGTCAATGGGATGCTGGTCCCATCGCGCTCTGATAACGGCGAGGACACCTCCAGAAGCGGGGATTTATTTGCCATGTCTGGCCTGGCAAAGGTAATTTGGGATTTAAGCCCTGCAGAGTGCAAGGAGTAAGTAATCAGACTTCTGTTTTCTGAGGGAGATGCCAAGTAAAAACATATGAGCCTGCTTCCTTTTTTTTATTGTTATTTAGGGAAAGAAAGACACTCCGTACCCTGCACAACTGGGGGGGCTGTATGTTAAGGGACAGCAAAACCAGGATCAAGCCCAGGAGCAGGGCTGGAGCAGCCTTTCAAGAAAGAGCCAGGACACTTCCCTCAGCAATCCCAGGGCGGAGGAGTTAGTGACCCCAGGGGGTGCCAGCAGGGAAGGGAGAATCATGCTGTCCTGGTTGCCTGATGGGGGAATTCGTCTTCTGCATCCACTCCTGGGGTCTGGCGTGGGCCACCTCCTGGAGGAGTGGGGTGACACCACTCAGGAGACTGGGTGCTGCCTGGTCCCATAAACTGAGAGCTGAAAGGGGAAATCCGTACCCATGGGTCTGCCCGGCCGCTGCTCTCGTGAATGCTCCTGGCTGAGAGCCTTTGTTCAGGGCTGCTGTGGCCGCCTGTGCGTGCTTGTGCTAGGGCGGTGTTAAAAATTTGGGTTTACAGAAGGAGAAATCAAAAGCGAGGGTTAATGCTCCGTATTGTTTAGACCAACACTGTTCCTTGCATGGTCTTTAACGTGCTCTGGCCATTCGAGAAACATTATGGGAAAAGTTCGTACCTTTATGTGTGTGCATATATATGTAAAAGCACATTTAAACATGTTGGCTAATACATTAAAAATAATTGTTATTGGTTACACAAATTACTGGCAATATTGCTGTGGCTGTATTACAGCTTGAATTCTCACTTGATTGCTACCACATAATTTTTAGCAAATAACCCAAGCATTCCAACTTAAATATTGTCACAGTGTCCTTTTAATAGGCAAACGAGGTAATTACAATCTCCTTGGATAATAGGATGGCTCCTACCTATCCATGTGCACGTGATGAATTTTCCTGATTTCAGGCAATGTTCGCAGATCTGTGTTCTTCCATGGTTCCCCAGAGCTTTAAAAAAAATTACAGAACTTTAGTTGGGAGCTCTGCAAATGGGTGATGAAAGGATGCAAGTCCTGGTGCCTCTGAAAATGGGAGACGATGCGTCTCACAAGGGGCAGCTGAGCCACCGGTGCCTGGCTCCTCTTCCCGGGGTGCGAGAGCAAACCCGAGGCTTTCCCCGGCTGGCTGCTGGCCGGCCCCGTGCAGCTGATGCCGTGCGTGCTGCCCCTGCGGGGGGTTTGCAGCCATGGAGCGGTGGGAGATGAGCTCCTGGCACGGCGGCTGCGTGGAGTGAGAAGCGCCCTGGTGCAGGCTGCGTTCGGGGCTGGGAGCTGGTTGATGGGACGCGGAGGGAAGAGTTTCCTGGGTGCGGTACTGCTGGGGGGAGCACAGGCTGGTGTGGGCTTCGGTCTTTGCACGTGAACTGAGCTGTAAAAGTCCCATTCGTGCTGCACTCGTGATAAATTCTGAAATACTCAGCATTTGCAGTGCTGCTCCCAGCACGCCGGTGGCTCCGTTCTGTCATCAGCAGCAAAGCAGACCCGTCATGTGTCTGGTGCATGCTTTGCAATGAACTCCATCCTTTTGCAGGCCCAAACGCTGAAATCTTGGGGTTGTTTTCCAGCCATGCAAAGTGAGTTTTGTAAGGTTGCAGCAGCAAGCTGCTCCCAGCCCGATGGTGCAGCTGGGGTCGGCTCTGCCAGGCTCCGGTTTTGTTTGGCTCTGCAGCTTCAGCCCCATCCCCTCTGGGCATGCTCTGGGGGAGATTTATCCCCTCCTGGCAACAGCGGGTGTCAGGGAATGGTGGGAGCTGGGGGCTGTTTCTACCTTATCTGCTTTACAATTTTTATTTGAATTTTAACGTGTTCTCAGCCTGGGCTGAGGTTTGCAGCGAGGCATCGCAAGTGGCGTGGTGGGTCTCAGTGCTTCCTGCATTCACCAGGGCAGTGTTTTGCAACCCGGGGGCTCCTCCATGTCCCGTCTGCCTCCTGCGATGGATCTGCTCTGGGAAGGAAATTACAGCTGCAGAATGAGCCCCGCAGCCCTACCTTGCCATCACCTAAACCACGCTCCTTCTGCTCTGTGCGCACCCTGCCTCTGATGATTGTAGCGGGGAGAATGCCTTGATTGCTGACAGCTTCTCAGGAGTTGTGGCACAATTGAATCAGTTCCCTTTCAGTGCGTAGAAGCCCTCCAAATTGTAATCACAGGCCATTCTCCCTCTCTGCATTGTGTTCGGCAGGCAGCTGCAGCCAGCACTCTCTTCCTCATCCTCCTCATCCTCCTCCTCCTCCTCCTGGATCCCCCCGCTGTGCTGGCACCGTCCCCTCACTCTCGCCCCCCCGGGGGGCTGCTCCCTCCAGCACTTGTGTGCCCCCTGTGAACCAGGTTTGGGATCAAGGAGGGTGGGATGGAGCGGCTGGGGGCTGAGCTGGCTTCTGGCAGCCACCAGCGCCAGGTCGGAGGTGCTGTGGGGCCGGGTCCCTCCCTGAACGCAGGGCTGGGACGTGCCTGGTTGAAGCCTGAAGGAGCAAGCTGTCAGGCTCCCCTCCAGCTGCCTTGCAGCACAGGCAGGTGGATGGCATGGTCCAAGCTGTACCGCAGGTTTGAGGCAGGCTTTCTTGTCTCCGCTCCACCGGGTGCCCCAGGGGAGCTACGGAAAGGTGACTGAGGCAGCAGGGGGGCTGGAGCCAGGTGGGGCTGGGCTGGTGACATCTGGAGCCATGAGAGTTTCACCTGGGGTGAGAAAATGACAGCCTGACTGGTGCCTCAAGCTGGTACCACGCTTCTATTTTATAGCTGCGTGTTGGTGTAGGTTTTCCTACCCCAGCTGTCTAATTCTTGCTGCTTTGGCTCTCTTCTTTCTCTTCCCTGACCACTCATTTGCTCTGCAGCCTTGCTTTCACCAGCTTTCATGTATTTCTCTCCCTTCAGGTGCTCCCCAGCCTTCCTCCCCCGCAGGAGGATGCTCCTCCTGCCCCTCCGCTCCGGTTCCAAACGCTGGTGTGGGTGCGGGACCCAGCCTGCCCGGAGCGAGCCAGCACGGCAGAGGGTCACCATGTCAGTGGAAAATTGAGTGCGGAGAGAATTAGGGCAACAAGGCATCGTAATAAAACCTATTGCTGTTGAAGCCAAGCCAGGAGAAGCTATAGAAGGAGGGCTGGGTGCCAGCTCAAGGGAAAAAGTATGATTCAGTATGGCCCTGAGCTCATCCATCTGCAGGCTAGGACAGGGCTGGAATAAGCTTTTGGGCACATGGGGAGGAGATGCTGAGCCCTGTCCCATGGCCAAGGTGAGAGGCTGGGCAGGAGGCAGAACCAGCAGGGGGAGAGGCATGAGGAGGGGATGCGGGGGCTGCCCTGGGACCCTTTGCCGCCCGGCTCAGCCCCCCTCCTCTCCCCGCAGCCCCTGTGCCACGCTGCTGGGCTTCCACTTGGCTCCTGCAGGAGTTGGTTTGCCCCTTCCCTAGGGGGCTGGGGGGGTAAATCTGAAAAGAAAATAAAAGCGCAGCGGAGAAGAACAGCTCGGAAGTGGCTCTGTGCTTTGAGGTGCAGTTTTTGTCGTTCTGGTTGCGCTCGGATCATACGCCTGTTGTTCCAAGGGGGAAATCTAAAACCTGTTAAACTTGAGATGCCCGAAGTCTGAGCTGTGAAGTGTGGCTGGGGGGTAACCGCACGCAGCAAGTACACGGGTGTGTTTGTTCTGCGAGCATCCGTCCCCATTCAGCAGCGTGGCTCCGACGTGCGCTTTGCTTTAAGCACCTGTGCTGCAAAGGCTTCAAGCAAATGCGCTGCTGAAGAGCATCGTGGAGGCTTAAGGTGCTGTTTGGTCTCACGCTGGGAAGAGAGCTATCTCAAGGTGGCAGCCAATTAAAAAACAAAACCTGAGCTGTCTGCTGTGATCCCTCCTCCCCGCACCGAGCCCCAGCTGCGGAGCTAACCGCGCTCTTATCGCGGTGTCTCGAAGGCAGCCCGCTTCGTCTCCCAGGCTTTCAAACTTTCTTTTGTCCCAAGAAGTCAAAGCAAATTGTAGGCAGCCAGCTAGAACGTGCTTTCCTTGCGGATCAGTTTTCCTTGGTAGATAAGCAGGCTTTTTGTTCTGCACTGAGGTCTTGGTGCTGCTCTCCTCCAGCCCTCTGCGTGTGCAGCAGGCGGTGAGTATGGGCTGCGTAACGGCACGTGGGGGAGCCTGAGGAATCAGGGCATCCCTGGTGTGTCTTGGGCATCCCTGGTGCATCTCACAGCATCCTCAGCATTGCACTGCACCTCATGTAGCATCTCAAGGCTTCAGTGCCTGCTCGGAGCATCTGAGCTTGAAACGCAGCAGGAGGGTCCCTGGGCTGTGGCACAGCTCAACCTCCAGCTTCATGCATGGCTGGGTGCTGGCTGGAGTTCCTCTCGCTGGGGTTTTCCCCAAGGAGGACATCTGGGCATCCTGCTGAAGGCAGCTCTGGAGCTGGGAATAGGGAGGACAAACTCTCGTCCCATCCCAGAGCCCTGCCAGGAAGTAAATGGCCCTGACTCGAGCTTAAAGATTGCGTCCGCACGTCAGCCCGGGTAGAGCAGCTCATATATTCTTGTTTCCCTAAATGAAGGATGCACTCAAGCAATTGAAAACAACTTCTGGGACAATCTCGTTCCATTATGTCTAATGGAATCGGGTATACGTGGTGCATAGTGTGTGCTGATATCTTAGAGAAACAAAGAGGGATTTTCCCATTATTCAGAGAATGGATGAGACGTGAAATGAACTCCTCAGAGGCGTTTCAGTTTGTCACAATAGAACAAAGTGAGTCACGTTTGGAGGATTCGGGAACAAAACGTGTGCGAGTTTGTATTCCCCACGTTTGCATGTTCCCTCCCATTTTTTTTTTTTTTTTTCCCCCAGCCGCCCTTTCCTGTTAAAACTGGGCAGGTGCTTCACTTATACTTTTAAGGAGGTGACCGCAGCCCCCATGGGAGCTTTGGCTCTTGGTGTGCCCCGGGGTGGGTTGGAGCGGGGCGGGAGGTGGCAGCACCCATGGGGACAGGGCTCTGCTCCCTGATCCTGTCCCTGGAAATCACAGTTTTTAACAGAGACATCAGCAGATTCTCCTGAAATGGGTTTTATTTGCCTTTTTGTCTGTGAGCCCGGAGGAGGCATTTGGTTGCGTCTTAAAAGCTGGAAGTGACCAGCAGGACCTGCGAATCCAGCGAACCAAGGCGAGAGCGCCGCGGCTCTTCCGAGCGCGGTAGCTGGAGCGTAAAGGAAATAACTAAACGTCCCGCTGAACTGGAATAATTAATCTCATATTGATAAGTAAGCTAATGGATTCAATGGACTATGGGATGTTGGACGGACGGCCCTGGGACTGCTTGGTGCTTCCCAGCCAGAGAAGAGCATCCAAAGCTCTCCTCACAGTTTTCTTCTCAGGAAACATAATTTCACTGAAGAAAGGAGGGAGGAAAGGGGTAATGCTTAATTTGTACCCTCCGGTTGGCTGAATTAAAATTAAAACTGTCATTTTAGTTGGAAGTATTGTTTTCCATGGCTGGATTCCAGGAAGCTTTGCTGGGCGGGCATCATGAGTCTGGTTCTGCACTGTAATAAATGAGCTGCGCTCCTGCGGGATGGGGGAGGCGTTTCCAGAGGACAAATATCATGGTCCTGGAGCTCTGTCCCAGCCTGGCAGGGGCAGGGTCAATGCCCACGAGGAGCAGATGGGGGCCCAGAGCTGTGACCGTGCCCTCCTCTAGCAGGAGCCCCCTGTGCCCCCCTGGCAGCCCTTCCAGCAGCACTGACCTTGCCTGTGCCAGCTCCAGTTGGACACCCCCTGCTTTTGGTTATTTGTGCTTTTGAAGCAGAAGCAGGTTTGGGAACTTTTTTTCTTTTTCTTTTATTTTTTATTTTTTATTTTTTCCCCTGAAGCACAGCCAGGGGCTGGAAGGGGGCTGGGGACGCAGTGAGAGGCGCAGGCAGCAGCCTCCCTCTGTTGGTTCGTGCTGATTTCAGAAGGGGCGCGGAGCCTTTGCTTCGTGGCTGGCATCAGACCCCGGAGTTTGTTTCTCCTTCAGCAGCATCACTTAATTTTCTCCTACAAAAGCACTGCCCAAAAATAAATCCCTGTCAGGAGAAACTTAATTAGAAAGAGAAATAAATCTCTTCCAGGGCTCTCCGAGCTGCCCGGCTCCCATCCCAGCCACAGAGGGGAAAGCCCTGCTCCCGCTGCTCCTGAGCCCAGCCGTCCTTGTGGCTTCTGCCTCGTGCTGAGCTCCTCTTGGCTGCACCTGCGTTGCTGATTAAGAGCTGCCTTGAAAGGCAACTTCAAACTCCTAAAGGGCTGTTTCCCGACTTAACAAATCAATGCATTAAAATCTATAAATATTTAATCACGGCTCGTCCTCCGGAGGAGCTCCTGTGACTGTTGCCCTTGTGCTTCTTCCCTCCCTGCGGTGCCCACCGACCTCGCTGCTGCCCTCGGCACCCGAGGTCTGCGGGGGAGCACGAAGAGCATGGGAAAGCCCTGACTGCATCATCTGATGCAAGCAAACCGGCAAGTGCAACGGCAGCAAGAGCAGGTTTAACCCTAGAGCTTGGAAGGGTGTGGGATTTTCATGTTGAAATATTCTCCCCTCTCCCTGAGGTGTCCGGCATGAGCCTGGCGTGATACGTAAAGGGTCAGTGCCGGGGGGAGGTTTGTACCTGCCTGCTCCCCACGTTGAGGGCAGGCAGGAGGGCACCAAGCAGCCGGTGGGGAGGTGAGGTGTTTGTCTGGGCGTGCAACGCCGGCTGGTGGCAGGGCCGGGCACCTCCCACGCTGTCCTGGCAGGGTGTACATGGGTGGATGGATGGCTCGCCCGCGGGCGCGGGGCTGACTTATTTCTGTGCACGCCACAGACCTGAATCGCAAAGCACAAACTGAACCCCAAGCAAACGCTGAAAGTCTCTAGAAAGGAGACACAAATAATGTGGATTATGATAGAGGTTCTTCATCACTCTGAACAGTTTTTTTTTTTTCTTTTTTCCTCTTGCAATTAAATGCAAGGTCTTGCATCACCTGCTGCCACAGTCCCCGGGGAGCGGCAGTGGATGTGACAGCAGGAGCAATGGGGATGGAGCCGGGCTGTGCCCTGAGCTGGTGAGGGCCAGGATGGCAGCAAGGGGTGTGTGGGCCTCCAGGGACCCCCAGCGTGAACCAAATGATTGGAAGGTTTCTGGGGCTGGTGGCCTGAGTTATGGACACGGGCAGGCGCATGATGAGTTGTGTTAGCAGTGATACCGAGAGAGGCGCAGGCTGCTGCCCTCCTCCTCTTGTTGGCTGTGCTGCCCAGGGAGGCCGATTCTCCCGACTTGTCTCAGTGCTTAGCCATCTGTCAGCCTTTGCCCACGCCTGAAGATTTGGCTGTCTTTTCCACTTCTGGAGAGATGACATTGGAGATGGCTTGGATGGCTTGGAGGTGCTGAAGCGAACCAACATCATGCAGCAGGTCGCGCTGCTCTGCCAAACCACCAGCCAGCTGGTGACGTGGTGTCATCTCCAGGAACGAGCCTGCCCCGTGCACGGTGCCAGGACCCCAGCTGTGTGGGGTTGGGACGGGGTGGTGGGTGCTGGTCCTTCCACGGGCTGTCCCAGAAGGTGCTGTGCCCATCGGGCTGTCCCACGTGCCGTTTGGTGGAGGCGCAGAGGGCACGAAGCCTTGCATGGCGCACACCAGACCTGAGGGTTGCTGGCTCTGTGCTTGTGTGCTCTGACTTTGGGATGTCCCAAGAATGTGATGGGACCAGTGTGTCTGGGGACGCGTGTGCCCAGCTGCCACTGGTGGGGCTGGGAAGAGGCTGCGAGACAGCTTCTGTGGGGGCCTCGGCAGGGTACCCGGCTGTCCCGTGCAGTGAAAGGATCTGTTTTAATTCCTGAAGGTCAAAATAGGAGAGAACCCACATGTGTGGGGCTTCCTGGGGGCTGGCTCCATTTTGAGGGCTTTTGCAGGGTCCTCCAGCCCCGCAGCCTGCGGGAGGCAGCGGTGTAGGATCTGTCCCATGTCGGATCCGTCCTGTTTTGAAAACGGCGGAATGCCAAACGTCTTGATTTTCCCTCGCCCCCTGAAACGGCGAGGAAATTCCAAAAATCTCTTCGTGACAACTCTGACACTTCTGTTCCCATTTGCTCCAAAATTACCTTTCAAATATAGTTCAGTCCTCTCCGGCAGAAGAGCTGTCAGAGAGAGACTCTTCCAGGACAGCTGAGGAGGAGAGAACGCCGGGAAGCAGCATCCATCCCCGCTATCGCTAAGGGAGCGGAGCACGGCACGTCGCAGCTCTGAGTGCTGCGCTGCGCTCTCCCCTCGCAGCATGAATCCCAAAGGGAGGCAATGTTCTGAGTATTGTAATTCGATTATAATAATTCAGCATTTACAGAATCTTCTATCTCTGGATAACAAAGCGTGTCAGGAAAAAATATTATCCCCGGTGACAGGTGGGGGGATGAGAGGTGAAGTGACTTGCTGGGTGAAGGCGGGAGAGCTGAGCTGCAGATCGGGGTGTGAAAGCTGCGTTTTGAGACTGGGGGCTGAAGGGTTTTGCCTTCTTGTAGCAGGAGGGTGTGGCGGAGCTCTGGAGAGGATGGGAATAACATTGTTTGTCTGAAAAGTAAACAGATGCAAGCTGCAAATATGGTCCTGATGCTGCTTCGAGGATGTAAGTCATGTCAGATCTTGAGAGAGCGAGCAGGCTGGTGCTCCTGCCCTCGAAGTGCTCAGACAGCTGTCTGCATGCAAGCGGTGTCCGTGTTATCGTTATATCTAATTGCTGAAACTCCTCCTTAACTGCACGACTTCACTGCCGAAGTGACCGAGAGGGTGTGGGCAAGGGGGTGGGGGTCTGGGGTAGCGAGTCAAAGCCAGGGACTGTACCAGAAATTGTCTTATAAAGTCAGGGAGCTGCTGCGGCACTGGAGTTACCACCGGGGATCAGTGAAGCGCAGACCAAGAAATGCAGGAGCCCTGCCTTTTGGTGAGCATCTGGGCAGGGGTGGGGGGGCAAAGCCAGGCGGTTTGGGAGGCCAGCTGGGGAAAAAAAGAAAAGTTTGGTTTAGTGCTGCTGAAAGGAAGGGTGGAGGGGAGCTGGGCTGTGGAGCTCCAGGAGGCATTTCAAGCCAGGAGCATGGGATCTGTGGGGCATGGTGGGACCTTGTTGTCCTGCTGTGCCGGGGCTGCTGCACCCATCCCAAATCGTGGCAGCATCCCTGCCCTCGCCCCTGTCTGTACTCCTGGGGCAGAACCTCTGCGTGCATGCGTTTTGCTCCACGAGCAGCAGAGCTGCTGTTAGTGTGAGGGGAACCTTTTATTTGGTGAGTGCTGGCCTCTGCCTGTTCATTTCATGCTCGCTGCCCAGAGATCAATGGCTAGTTCTTCCCGAGACCCTTATTAAATGCTCCTGAGTTACTGGAGCTACCCGCAGGCTGGCTGCTTAGCGCTGGGAGGGAGCAGGGCAGGTGGATTTCTTTCCCTGGTCCAGTGCTTCTGGCTGCCTTCTTGCGTTCCTCTGCCCCTTCCCTTCATGTGCTGCCTGTTTGTGTTTTTTTTTCCTCGCCTCTGCTAATGGCCAAATGTTGTTTTTTTTTGGGAGAGTTGTCTGTGGCGACACAATTAGAGCTGTGAATCACTAAGTGGTGGGAAATGAGCAGTTATCCGTGTCTGCTCCCAGCAGAGGCCACGGAGTCACCGGCTGCCGAAATGAGTGTCGGTGCCCCTGGTTTTCTCTTGTGCTCCGGGTCAGAAGGAGTTGGCTTTGTTTCTGCCTCCTGGAGGACTGATAGCCTCTCTTCTCATCTGGGTGTGCTTTGCCCAAATGGTTCCTGAAGCCTCAGCACCTTCCGGGCAGGGCAGGAGCGTGGGATGCGTGCTCTCCGTGGGCAGAAGTGAAAGTGGGGAGGGCACGGAGAGGCTTCCTGTGTTGTGCTGGGGGGGCTGAGCGGCCGCTGGATGGAGATGTTGTTCCTGCTGGGCCCTGCGGCTGGTGGGCACCGAAGGAGGGAGGACGAAAGCGCCCTGGGCTGCAGGCGCTGGTGAGAACGCGCTTCCCTGCAATATGCAAAACGCTCGCAGGAGCAGTGGGGAATTTCTGCCTGACCTCAGCTGGTGTGATCAACCGATGCCCTGAAGCATGAAAATAAATAGCTCTGACTCATAAGAACAAGTGGTGCAATTACTTTAGCTAGGATAAAATATTTGTAAGTATCTAATCCTTTCCTGTACCGCGCGCAGAAGCGAGCACTTATCTCCCTGCTGCTCCCCATCCCCACCCTTGGCTCGGCGGCACAGCTCGGCGCACACGAGCAGCCCCTCCAGCTCTGCAGCCCCTCCAGCTCCGCGTCGCGGTGCCTTGTTCCTGCAGCCCCTGCTCTGACCTGCGTGGCGGGAGGGATGCTGCGGATCCAGGGCACCTCTCTTAGCCCGGGGTCATTTTGCCTGAGCCTGTTTAATTAGGACAGATCCTGTCCCCCTGCCAGCAGCAGTGATGGGAGGCTGCAAGGGTGGCAGCACTCAGCGCCACCGAACCACACAGGGAAAGTGGATTTGGATGAAGACCTCCCCTTTTATTTTTTCCTCTTACCATTACCCACCGGCTGCCTCCCACGTCGCTCTCCTTCCCTCTCCCCTGGGTTTAGTACGCGCCGTTTTGTGTGTTAATTTTGATTGCTAATCACTGCAGCTGAGCTCGTGCTTCGCGGCGGGGAGCCCGCTGCATGCCACCTGCCTCCCTGCACGCACCCCGCGCGCCCTGCCCTGCCTGGTGACGAGAGGTTTGTCTGAATGGTAAACCACGAAGTCCTTGAGCGTGTCGACTCGGAAAATAAAGTGCTTAACAGGCAGAATTCGCCCTGGAGTCATTCCGGGGCTGCTGCATGCAGCCGGTTCTCACCATCAGCAGCTGGCTCTGCCCGCACCTCGGCGCACCAACGCTGCCTAACAAATGCTGCTGTAGGGAGGCAGAGCAGCACCAGCACGATGCGGAGCCGTGTGTTGGGCAGGGACAGGGCAGTGTGGTTTGCTCAGCCTGCTGGCCTGGGGTGGGTTTTGGTCTGCTGGGGGGTGATGGAGCAGCCCCCAGCGAGCTGCATGCTGTTGCTTGTGCTGCCCCAGGGACCATTCGTAGTGATATGGGGTGAGCCTGGGTGTCCTCGATGCTGGCTGCGAGCATGGGGCTCACCCCAAATGGGCTCTCTGGGGACACCTCGTGCCTGCCCTGCTGTCCTCTTCTAGGCAGTAAAA
The DNA here is from genome assembly GCF_011077185.1 of Oxyura jamaicensis. Classification (NCBI taxonomy): domain Eukaryota; kingdom Metazoa; phylum Chordata; class Aves; order Anseriformes; family Anatidae; genus Oxyura; species Oxyura jamaicensis. The sequence continues at coordinate 3,805,755 of NC_048909.1, read as the reverse complement.
CCATTTATATTCACCAGGCTACTCTTTATATTCACTCATTTCCCACAGCCAAAGCGAGCTTCCTTTGCACCCTTCTTGCAGTGGAGACATTTTTCTGACTCAAACATCTTTTTTAAAAATACTTTTTGCCTAACAGTGATTTAATGATACTTTTCTTAAAACTAGCTTTTTTACTTTGTTTTAGGCGTTCCCTGCTTCCGAAATAATTGCCAGATGAAACATTAAGTTGACAGCAAAACATTTTAAGCGTGGTGTGTTTTTTTTCCCCTCAATGCTTTCAGCAAACAGAAAAATGACTTAATCTCACGGCTGTGCCCTGATGTCCAATCTGCCTTTGGTAGCGCTATATTTGGACAGATGTACGTGGTAATGCATTCTTCTTTTTTCCCTTACCGATTTCACAGTCAGCAGGAAAATAGCCCTGACTTGAGCTGCACTGCTACGGGATTAGCATCTGGCAAGGAACTGGTGCAGCTGGAGGTGCGCAGGTACAGGGTGCAGCTGGGAGCAGCTCGTGGCTTTCAAGGTTTGCTGCAGGACCAGGGAAAGAATTCACTGCCTGGTGGAGGCTTTTGGTGGCACTGGGTGTTGTGTCCAACCTGCTCCGAGGAAGTCCTGAGCCTAGTTTGGTGCAGAGCTAAAGCTGAAGTTAAGGATGATGTGTCCTGTGCTGCCCTTGCTGCTGTTCTTCCTCCTCCTCCTCCTCCAAGCCATGGTGCTGCTGGGGTCTGCGGGCTTGCCCTTGCCCTGTGCTCCCTGGGGAGGCGGCGGTGGGACCTCGAACTGGGTCAGCTCCACCTGGAGGGAACAGCTCCTGGTGGAGAAGCGCCCCCAGGACGGCAGCAAGGAGACCACAAGAAGTCTTTGTGTGCTGTGGAGGGCGAGAGGAACAACGCCAGTAAGGAGAGCTCCGTGCTAGGAGTCCTGGGAGCGTTAGGGCTTTGCTGGCCCATAATGGTGCGGATGGGTTTCTGCACTCCTAGGCTGGCCAAGGCAGGAGTTCCTAGTGCTGCTTCTTGAGCAAAACGGGTGCTTGGGTATGGGAGAGCCATCTTCTGCCTGCGCCTGCAGGGGGTGGCTGGCCTCTGAACGTGCACAGCGGGTTGGTGACTGTGATTGAATACACGGGACCGGAGAGGTATTTCTGCTGCTCCTTTCTGTGCGATGTTGGCCCATGGGGAAGAAAAAAACTAAAACACAAAACCCAGCCCAGAGTATGGTGCTTTTTAGATAACAAATACCTGGTGGTACCAGGCTGGTTTCTGAGAGCTTGCAGCCAGGTCTTCAGCTGCTCACCACCCACATCAGGGCTGGGTTTCTCTGCCGGGCAGTTTGAGTATTCCTGCCAGGCTCTCGGAGGATGACATGGAAACCAAAAAATGCCTCTAACGCACACAAACTAATTACCATCGCCTGCCCCTGGAGAGCGGCTGTGATCTGAGCTGCGAGTCCTGTATCTCGATCGTTCCCTGGGAAAGAAACAAAAACAGGCTTGTACCCGCAGTCCCCACGGACACCCGGGAAGACGTGTGACTCAGGCTCTGTTGTATTACTCTGTCTGCCACTGCGATATTAAAAACATTTAATAAACACGTTTGGAGCGCAGGCTGACGCACCAGCATCGCGCTCACATTGGGAGCAAAGTGCTGAAGTTTAGGGTAAAGCTCACCGCCGCGTGCCCCTGCCTGACCCCAGCATCGTCCCAGCATGGCCCCGAGTGAGTGAGCACCCAGCTGTCACCGGATTGTCACCAATTTCCCAAGGGATTCCTTTCCTGGATATTAAGCAGAGGCTGTCCGGGAGGAGACAGATCTCCAGGCTTCAGTATTTTGCTTTTGTTCTGAGCCCTTAGGAGATACATGGGTTGTTCTTCCATCTGTTTTTCCCTTCAAAATGGAGCTCTGTCGATCTGCCTGTTGTGGGCATCCCAAAGGTTGTGTTTTGCAATTTTATTTATTTATTCAGTTGGCTTTCTGATAAGAAGTGGCAAAAGTCTTCCTGTGGCACCTGCCAACCTTCCTGCAGACACCCTTGGAAGACCGGCTTGAACAGAGCGTGCCCTTCTGGTGGAAACCCATCAGCTGCCGCTTTTGCTTTCCTCCCTGCTCTCTTCCTTGTTAGAATAAAGCGCTTTGCATGATTTTTCCCCTTGTTGCAGCCAACAAACATGTTTGTTTCTCCTTAATTACCTGGGTGTCAATGGGGTGCTTCATCACTGTCTTTCCTCAGCCGCTTCCTTTTCGTTCCATTACGTAGCAGGTAATCAGAAGCCTCAATTGCAAATCCTGCAAAATCCACAAGACATGAAACTGGAAAAGAACCAAAAAGTGACCTTGAGATGACTTTCCATGTCCATGAAAATTAAAATTAACTGGGCTGATTTGACTGGCCTGAGGGGAAGAAGATATTTTAAAAAATAATAATAATAAAAAAATCTGACAAATGAGCCAGGAAAGTTTTGGGTGTCTCAGGTGAACACTGGAATATGCATTAGTTATAAATGTTCTAGTGCAGGGTGCCTGAAATTGTAGTAGGAAAATAATCTGTGTGTGTGAGGAGTGCATTTGCTGTGTGCATGGCCCCAGAGCTGGCGTTGCTGCAGGGGAGGAGAGCACGATCCAAGCGCTGGGAGCTGGGGTGAGTTAGCTGGCGTGTGCTTTGCCATCCAGATGAAGATTTATTTCAGTGGTTCTGGCAGCGTGACCCTCGGTTTTGCTGCGTATTGCATAATGCAGAGAACTGCAGGGGTCTGCAGCCTGTGCAGCCAAGGGACGTGGTGCATAGGGGTCTTAATTCTCATCGCTGTGAGGCTCCAAATGGCCCGTGCAAGGTCCCAGAGGGTGGTCCTTGTGGGTGTCGTGGGTGAATCCAGGTACCTGGACCCACCTCTTTGTGGATGAACCTGCTGGGGCTGTCAGACACAGGACAGAAGGTGGCTGGAGACGTGCACAGGGACATGCACTCTTGTGATCCCCCAGGCCCTGGGCTTCCCTTCAAGCAGCCACATTCCCCAGGCAGTCGCGTGCTGCTGTGGCACCATGAACGTCACCCTTACCCTCATCTCGAGGGGACGTGGGTCTTGTGACAGCCCTATTGACAGCTGCCAGCATCTGTTAGTGCCTGAGCGTGCACTTCTTAGCTTATATCTGGGGAGGTGAGAAGAGACCAGGGGAAGGCAGAACAGCCAGAGGCACAGCGTCCAGAGGGGAAAGGTGTCGGTGTGTTGGCTGGAAAGAACACGAAGCGGGAAGGTGTGTTGGGGTTACGTGGCAGAGCCCAGCCTGCTGTCAGACCCGCTGCCTGTTTGCCTATGGACTCGTTTGTCGTTTGTGAGGCTGGGCAGCAGCATTATCTTGACAAGAGAGAGAGATTTTGAGCTCTGTAATCCATGCTTGTCCATCCTAATTACTTCCCTTATCAGCCTTCAGGAGAGTAACTTTACAGTGGTAATTAGTCTCTTGAATCCCACCCTATCTTAATTATTAACATAGACTTAGAATGGGAGGGGGAAAATCCCTGTTTTGGGCTAAAAATCCCTTCTGGGGAGAGAGAGAGATTTCTTCAGCAGTTGAATGTGGGCTGGAGAGGGCAGCCTTGGGGATGGCACCGGGAGGCTGCGTGCCGAGGGCCTGCAGGACGGAGACCAGGGGTGGGCAGCACGAGACAAGGTTTTGGTTACACAGAGTGAGCTTGGATGTTGTGTTAAGGGAAGAGCTCATCATGCTCCAGTGGTGTGGTGCTGGGTGGTGCTGAGCACCCGCAGCTCCCCTGGGCTTCACCTGGAGCTGTGGGCACTCGCCTCTGCTGGAAAGGAGCCCACTTGTTCATCATCTCCAGTGTTTGAGACACGGCACAAGAAGGGCAGTTTGACCTACTACAGCCCTATAGCAGCTGCAATTACTGGAGTATAATTCATTTCGAATGGATCCAGAGCTTGCTTTCCATTAACAACCGGGGCACAGAAGAGCAGGCGGGATGGCTGAGCCCGGTGGCGGTGGGCATCGCAGGCGGGTGAGGGTGCGCGTGGCAGAGGGAAGGGGCAGGGCGAGACCCATCAGGAGTCCTGGATGCTTCTCTGGGAAGACGCCGTTCTTCATTTCTGATGTTCGAATGAGTATTTTAACAATGAGTGCAGGTAGCAATATCGTCCGTGATGTGATGATCAAGAGCAGCCAACGGTGACAAATCTCTTGCAGGAAAAACTTGGTTTTCAGCTTTTTACGAGTGGAAGGGCTTCGGTTCATAAAACTCAGGTCTCTTCAGGGCAGCGTGTTGGTTTTGGTTATGTCCAAAAGAAGTTTGCAGGAGAGAAAAAAGCGGGGCTCTGGCTTTATTCTACTTTCATCGATTTTAGGACGTGTTGCTGGGATGCGATGCGGTGACTGTGGTGTTGGTCTGGATGCTCGTTGCCTTAGCTCGAAGAGCTGGTGGTGTGTTTTGAATTTGTTTGTTCTTTGAAACCAGCTGAGTCTCAGTTCGGTCTTGTTATGCGCTTCTTGGAACGAAGCCGTTAATCAGCAAGGTGGGTCCGAGGAGCAGGCAGTGCTTGTGCCAGCTCTGGGAACAAATGCAGCTCAGGTTCTGTGCTCCTGAGCTGACCTCTGTCTCTGAGGACCCTGCAAATAAATATACGTAATGGGAAGGACGGTATTGGAATCTTTTTTTAGGCTGCTGCTTTAATTTTTAGATGTCTTCTATCTAACCTGGCTCCGGGAAAAACATCTTGGTTTTTATTACAAGCCCCAAAGGCTCACACTAAAAGGGATGCTTTAGAGCAGGCAATAATACCTTCCAGAAAGTGTGTGCAAAGCTGCCTGAATGCAAGACTCTGCCAACACCTTCTCAGTATCTCCAGTGTTTTTTTTTTTTTTTTTTTTTTTTCCATTTTCTTCTCCCAGTCTGTCCCTTTGTGCTGGAGCTTCGCAGAAGACCTCTTCTGCCAGGTCAGGTTAACCATCGACGTGGCCCAGAGGTCCTGGGTCAGGTCGGGTTTTCAAGTACGGGTGCAGGGACAAGGAGGCATCTCTTGGCATGGAAGATGTATTTCGAGATGATCTGCTCCCTGCTGTGTTGGTGGTGCCAGGCAGGTGGTGGGCACTGATGGATGGGCAGAGGCACCGAGCAGACAGGGAAGGACCCTGCCTAGTGCCCTTTGGCTCCCTGCCCCATGGCCCTGCTGTCACCAGGCTGTGCAGGTGCGTTGGCTGCCACCCAAGGGACACGCGGGCTGTCCTTCCATCACCACACTGCGAAATGGAAGAGACAGCTCCATTCAATAATTTATAACCTTGCATAAATCTTTGTAATATTTAAAGAAAGGGGGGGAAAAAAACAAAACAGACCTTTGGGTTGCCCTTCCTCCAGGCTGAGCAGCGGAAGGGATGGAGGTGGTTTGGTTCCCTGCGCAATGCAATTGATCTGCCAGGCACGAGGTTACGGACACACCAACCTTACAGCCAGGTGCAGAGCCCGTGGGAGAGATGGGGGCGTGGAGCTGGCAAAATCCCTCTGAAGGTGTGGAATTTGTGTTGGAGGAGGCTTCATGAGCATCAGGGGGGTGAGTGGCACCGAGGACGGCCTCTGCCCAGTGATGTCCCCAGGGCTGCTGCTTGTGCCCACGGGCCACCAGGAGGGGCTGGGGGTGCCAGAAGGGGCAGGAGCTGGCAGGATGTGTGCTACAGCCCTCTCCTCGCCTTGAGGAGGGTGAGTGGGAAGGAGAGATGACCCCACGAGCTGCTTTAGTGCTTGAAGACTGTAAAAGGCTGGGAGCTTTTGAGAGCAGCAGCCCTGGTGGGTGAGGAAGCAGGGAGGTGGTGAAGTGACAAAGCTGATCTGAGACCACGTGGGAACCCTGTGCAGAGGCCAGGGAGAAAGCACAGGGTAAGATCCTGTTTTTGTTTGCTTTTGAGTGTGTTTAAAGGGTTCTGATGCTCAAGTCTTTCAAAAGGGATCAGATCATTCAGAAACTCAGGTGTCACTGCAAACCAGCAAAACTGGCTCCTAAGTAATTCTGCAGTGAGTTCTGAATGGTTCCCTTTCAGACCCACGTAATTGAGTCCCATGCAATGGCTGTGTAAACTATTCTGCTGCCTTTGGCTACAGGGCAAGCTCGTGGCTGTATCCTTCACCCAGCGAGGCTTATTTTCCTCCCTGTGAAGACTCTTCCAAAATCTGAGTAGAGGGTGCTGTGCAAGTCCAAAGTGTTTGATTGTTTAGAAGTCGCTGGAGTATCCTGTGTTCATTATTTTAACAATTGGAGAGAGGGTTTTATTTTCTCCACAATCATAAACACAATCTGCAGTGTGTTTTATGAAAACAATAAAGCTAAACTCTAATAACCACACATTTTCCTTGCTTTATGTGCATGCATCCTTGGGGAACAGGGCCTCAAGGACTCATCTTGCTCTGCTTTTAACAGAGTTTTAATGTGCTCAAGTTGGTAAGTGGTGGAGAGCTAGAATCTGAATTTGCGTCGGTACCGACAGGAATTTTGTTTGCTTTTAAAAATGCTCAAGGTGAGCAAAAAATGTACTTCTGGAAAACAAAGCTGGTGATGCGACATGAAGATGTTAGCTTTGTGATCTGAAAAGCAGGCTTCATTTAAATGCTGTATATTGCAAACTCTTCCATACAAGCATTAATTATTTTTCTTGCTTCTCTCTCTCCCATTTTATCCTGTGAATAATACTGTTTTCTTTTGGAAGAGATCTGAGGCTCTCAGAGGCAATTTATGAAGGAGGATGCTCTGCTGCAGAACCAAGTACCACAGTGCAGAGATGAAGGGAAGCAGCTCCGAAAGTATTTAGCCACCTAATAGATTTTTTATTTTTAAGTGCAGAAGTAGGTTACGGCCCCAGCTCCATCTGCGGCAGTGATTTCTGATTGAGAACTCACTTTAACAAGATAGTTTTCATCCAGAAGCGTTGAGAAATCCAAAACACCATGGAGATGCTCCAATTTTGAACGCTTTTAGGGGACTGGGGGGAGAAAATGCCAAAAAGATGGCATTTTTGGCATCTTTGAAGAAGAGCACGTGTCTAGTGGGTGCAGGTCTGTGTGTGTAGTCACCGTGGGATAAGCGGTGCGGTAAAGGTGTGCAGGCTGTGCTTGTGGCTGGTCCTTGCATGCTCCAGGTGGCAGGAGAAGGAGCCCCAGCGTGTGGGACAGCAGCAGGGATGAGTTGTGCCTCTGTGTCCCAAAAACTCAACACTGAAGGGCTGGAGCCCTGAAGGTAGGGGGGCATGAGCCCAGAGCCCAAAGGATGCTGTGGGGTGGGAGACTGGAAAGAAGGGAGGAAAGAAGAGGAGACGGAAGGGGCTGCTGCTGCTTCCTACAGGTGGTGAGTAGCTGTGGGCATTTCCCAGGAGGGGAGGGCTTAGAGCCATCTCGGTGCTGGCACCCACCCTGTGCATGGACAAGCTGGGGGTCCCATGCGGATGGCGCGGCACCCTTGGGCTTCTGCAAGGCTACTGGGGGCTAAAGAGAAGAGACCTGCTCACCCCAAAGGGTGTGCACACACACGAGTACTGCAGCAGCGTCCCAGGGCTGGCAGAGAGGTCCTGGGCAGCAGTGGTTAATTAGCTGGGGCTGTAACGTGGCAGCGCCGCGCGCCGCCTCGCGCTGTTCTCGCAGCCCAAGTCCTTTGATGCTTGTCTGGGAGCATCAGGGCGCTCTGGTTTCCAAAAGAGCTCTCGGCACAAGAGTGATAAATGTGTTTAATTTTTGCAGAGCTTGTAGCCTGGTTTTATCCCAGGATCCGTCTCTTGAGGTTTTATTAGCTGATGGTGTCTGTAGGAAAAAGTCAAAGCGACTAGACAGGAGCAGCCGTGGAATTGATGTAGGAAGCAAGAGCGTGTTTGGGAGATAATGTTTCTCGTTCTCACCACCGCTATGTGCTGAGTTTAGGCAGCACAGTTCCAGCTCTGCCGTAGTTTTATGGCTTCTGCCTGCCAAAGAAAACCCTCTAGCCAGCCTCCTGCCTGGCAGGCTGTGAGTTGTGTGCTCTCGCTGTGATGTGTGCCTTGCTCGGGTCCATCAGAGCGTCCCTGTGGGGCCGGCGTGCGGGGACCAGCAGGGCGGCAGGTGACAAATGCCCTTTTTCCTGGCGTGTAGCCGATAGACCTCGTGCAGAGGAGAGCTTGGCGTGGCTGGTGTCAAGCTGCAGGTGGCAGGAGGGGGCCGTCTGCTCCTGCCTGCTGGGGGGGAGACGATCACCCTTCCTCTGAATCTGGGGGAGAGACAATTTGCAGACATGTGTTGGTGCATTCCCGGAGGAAGCCAGGCTCTAAATCATCACCTTGCAGCCTGCATGCAGATTCACCCAGGGAACCTATTTAATTAGGGGATAAATTTAGAAATCAATTATTATTTGCAGAAACAGTTTCCTTCCCTCTAATGAGGCTGCAAGGATTCATCCCCCTCTGCCTCTCCCATGACCTCTGTGTATGCAGATCGGGGCTGGAAGCACTCTGTGGCTTTGCTTTCTTATCGCGGGTGGCCCTTTTGGGGCCCCAGGACTCTTTTTAGGACAACAAGTGGGGATACAAATGTGAGGCCATGCTACTTTTGGATCTAATGGTGTGGTGATGCTGGGGAGACAGGTCCCCTGTTAATGGAGACATGAATTAGCCTTTGTGATGAAGTAGGGGATGGGAAATGATCTGTCCTTGATGGGAAGAGGAGAAGGGGAAAAATAAGGATGGGATGGGGAGGTAGCCCCGCCGGTAATGTAGGAGGAAGGATGGGGGTGCGAGGAGAGCCTCACGAAGCCTTCATACTGGTGGGGAACGCCAAGCAACGTGGCTGGGGAGGAGTGGGACCACCAGGGGTGGGGTGGGGTGACTGCAAGCTGGCAACGGGTGAGGGCTGCAGTAACAGCAAAGCTGGCCTTCCTCCCTTCGGTCGGTGGGATGTGGCACCGGGATGCAGTGGCTGGAGGCCTCCCTGTGCCTGGCAGGGGCTGGCATCCAGGCAGATTGCTCTCTTATTTCAGCAGGCAAAGCGCTCTCTGCAAGAGGAGGGGAGCATGCCTGCTGGAGGAAGGGAGCGTGGTCGTGCCGGAGTCAGGCAATGGTGTCACTCCGGGAGAGCATCACTGCTTCGGGCTGGAAGTGTCGCTGCCACTTAGTTGCTTTTAATCTCTGACAAATTGCTTAGCCGCTGTTTTGGTTTACCCACTCCTAAATGGGGAAAAATTATTTTGCCCACAGGCTCTGAGAAATCTTAATAAATTCATTCGCTTTTAGTTATTTATTTATTTAGATGTTAATGTTTCCTCATCATCTGATGCCACTTCCCGAGCCCTCCAGCTGCTCTGTGATCTTAGATCAGCTGCAGCGAGCCCGGTTCATTTCAGCACGAGTCAGTCCAGGGAGAGGTGACGATTTTCACAGCTAAGTTTCTGCAAGCCCCTTCTGCTTCCTGCAGCACTCAGCTGCAGCACTTCGTGCCTGGGCTGAGGCTGCCCAGGTCTGTCCTGCCTGGGAAGGGTCGGTCTGTCCGTCTGCACCCTGCGGTGGCATCCCCTGGGAGCGGCAGGCTCCTCTCGAGTGGCGCTGAGCTGTGCAGGAACCTGGTGGTGCTGGGCCAGGAAGGTCCCTCTGGGTGCTGGGGCAGATGAACGAGCAGGTTCTCCTGGGTGAAGGTGTAATACTGCGCTCTTGGAGAGAAGTGAATCCCCTGTGAGGCTGCAGGAACTCCCTTCTGTGAGAGCTGAGTTTGAGGTTTGTGAGCTGCCACCACGGTGCCTGAGTGCTTGGGTACCTGGGAGGCTTTGGGTAACCAGCGGCTTTTCAGGGAGCAAGTACTCCAAAGCCTTTCCCAGAGAAGAGGCAGGGCCCCTAAAACCTTTTAACAACAGCGGATGCCTGCCTTGAGAACAAGGGAAGGGCCCTGTTAGTGTGGGAGCCCCATCATGATGTAGGTGGAGGGGCTCCACCAAATACTCCTTCCTGGCAGCTGATGTTTCTGCCTTTCTGGGGAAGGGTAAGCCCAGAGCTTTCCAGGCTGCTCAGCTTTCAATGCACCCCCTGGCACTCCGGGTGGCACACAGGCAGAAGAACCCATGTTCTCCACTACCCATTATTTTCTCAAGATGCCAGGCACCAGCCACGCACCCCCTTGTTCCCAATCTCCTGAGTGTGCTCCTCTGCTTTGCGCTGACGTCTCCTTCTTTGGAGAAGGACATCATCTCAGCAGGGAGAGCTGTCCTGGTGCTCCCGTAGGAAGCAGCAAACCCTCTTCTCCCCAAGCCCATTCCTCTCCCCATCCTGCCCAGTGTGTGGGCAGGTCCTGCAGGGACCGGGGCTGCTGCTGGAGCTGGCTGGGAGGAGAGGTCCGTGTGGGAACCGTGCTGGAAAAATCACTTCCCAGTCTGAGCAGTGCCACGAGCTATCAGGCTACCTTATCACTTTAAGAGCTATGTTTCCCAAAGAGAGACATTTAAAAATGCATAGAGCTTATAAAGCACTTGACTAGTTTTAATCAAGCTCTGAGCAATGCTCGCCCCTGGAATACAGTGCCGTTACTCCAGCAGCTCGCTCACTCCCCAGCACACGCGGTGCTCGTGTTGCACAATCCTCACCTAGTGCCATAAAGGCTCCTTGGGCTCCTTGTCAGTCCCTTTGTCAGTTAAAGGACAGCAGGAGGGATGCAGGCTGCTTGGGGCTGGTTTAGCAGCTTCTCTTGATTGCTTAGGGACTGGGTTAAACTATTTGAACAACTGCATGAAGTTCAACAAGGCCAAGTGCCGGGTCCTGCACCTGGGGCGTAATAACCCCAAGCGGAGCTACAGGCTGGGAGATGAGTGGTTGGAGAGCTGCCAGGCAGAGAAGGACCTGGGAGTGATAGTGGACAGTTGGCTGAATATGAGCCAGCAGTGTGCTCAGGTGGCCAAGAAGGCCAACGGCATCCTGGCTTGTATCAGAAACAGTGTGGCCAGCAGGGCTAGGGAGGTGATCGTCCCCCTGTACTCGGCTCTGGTGAGGCCGCACCTCGAGTACTGTGTTCAGTTTTGGGCCCCTCGCTACAAGAAGGACATCGAGGTGCTTGAGCGGGTCCAAAGAAGGGCGACGAAGCTGGTGAGGGGCCTGGAGAACAAGTCCTACGAGGAGCGGCTGAAGGAGCTGGGCTTGTTCAGCCTGGAGAAGAGGAGGCTCAGGGGCGACCTTATCGCTCTCTACAGGTACCTCAAGGGAGGCTGTAGCGAGGTGGGGGTTGGCCTGTTCTCCCACGTGCCTGGTGACAGGATGAGGGGGAATGGGCTAAAGTTGCACCTGGGGAGTTTTAGGTCAGATGTTAGGAAGAGCTTCTTTACTGAAAGGGTTGTGAGGCATTGGAACAGGCTGCCCAGGGAGGTGGTGGAGTCACCATCCCTGGAAGTCTTCAAAAGACGTTTAGATGTAGAGCTTAGGGATATGGTTTAGTGGGGACTGTTAGTGTTAGGTTAGAGGTTGGACTCGATGATCTTGAGGTCTCTTCCAACCTAGAAATTCTGTGATTCTGTGATTCTGTGATTTTGTCCCCTCTCATGTGCTGCCTGCTTGGGGCATGCGTGCTGCAACCAGAGGCATTTTCCAGCTTGTGTCATTGCTGTTTAACCAAGGTTCCTGTTCGTGTGTCTCTGGACATGTGAATGCTTTTATCAGTGAGAGTTCAGCATTAATTCATACCTCTGATGTCCATCACGCACTTAACAAAACTCTGGGCGCTGTAGCTGTTGCTCAGAGCTGGTGGTGTGAGCGCCGTGCCTGCCTTCCCTCGCCCTCCCTCAGCCGCCGTGAAGAATAACGCGGCGGTTATCTCACGGAGCAGATATTGCTCAGCAGCCTCTGCCTGTGTCATGAGACACTTCAGATCCTCTCTGTCTCCAAGCAGAGCTGCGGCAGCGCTGTGCAGGGGGGTCTCTGGGCAGCAGCGATTGCACTCTGAGCACGGAGCAGGATCTGTGCCTGGTGCTTGGCAGGGCAGTCCTGGGGGCTCAGGGCTGAGCAGAGCAGCCTGGCCTGGTGCTGCAGCTCTCCTGTCCTGTGCAGAGAGCTGAATTCCCAGCCCAGGACATCCCTATCATCTCATATAGCCCACGGGGCAGGGTTTGCGGTGCTGTGTACTTGTTACCTGCAGAAAAGCTTCCCCATGGAAGTGATGTGCGCTGGTTTCTTTAACGGGGACTAATAGCTGAGTTATATAAAAAAAGTGCTCGTTCCTTTGAAATAGCCTAAAAAGGCTTTTACCAGCTATCAGCAGTTCCCATTTATCAGCCGTGTCTCTTTGGCTTTTAGGACCAGGAGTAAGGGGAGGCGGGGGGAGCTGCAGTTTTCCTCGAGCAGCATGGGCTAGCTGCTCTCTCCTTTGGCTAGAGGAGGCACTCGTCTCTCCCCTCTTCCTCGCACCTCCAGGTGCCCTTGCAGAGGTGAACCCTCTGTCTCCTGAGTGAGCTGGGAGCCTTGGGGGAAGTGGCAAAACTCTGAGGTGTTCAGTAACAGCTCAGAGCACCCTAAAAACAGGCTGCTGTGCCTCTGCTGGGCGTGGGGAATGAGGAAGAGGAGAGGGCTGCTGCACCATGTCCGTGCATCGTGGCTATTTCCAGTGCTGCATTCACACCCATCTCTCTTGCAAGCCTGCTCTCCCATCTCCAGAGGGTACACAAGCACGGCTGTGACGTTTAAAGTCACTTTCCTTTCCTTTGTTTTTTTTTTTTTTTTTTTTGAAGGCTACAGTGGCTGGGTGGACGGCAGCAGCTGACCCCCCTGAGCATGGATCCTGCAGCTCTCCGAGGAAGCTGCAGCCGTGCCCTGCTGCCCTGGGCTCGGCGCTTCCTCTTGGAGCTGAGAAGACCCATCGTGCTGAGCTGCGTGCCAGCAGTTTCTGTAGGATTGGCTTAACATGCAGCAGCACCGTCTGCCTGCGTGCAGTTGGCTTCCACCGCTGGTCAATGGGAGTCTCTGCTGACAAATAAAAATGGAATTGAATGGAAGGGAATTGAAAGTCAAAAGGGCCCTGTAATAATTTTAGACCGCCTGAGGCGCCATGCTGAAGCCCTGGCATTATAAATAAGGGTAATGTACTAGAGACTGAATTGCAATCAAAGCAGCTGTAAGAACAGGGAACGTGCGCTGAGCTTCTTTAAGGTGCGTGGAGGCAGATTATGATCTGTAGGCAGTGCAGGCTGATCAATACCTGCTCGCTGGCTGCCATTGGGGCGCCACAGCGTTTGATTAGAAGGGACATGGGGATGGTGCTGAGGGCTATAGGCCAGGAGGGGAGAGGGTTTGCTGGAGCAAACACCGTCCGGCTGTCTTGAAGGTCCTGCTGGGGTTATTCATGGAAGGGGCTGATTCTGTCCTGACCATTCACCTCATTTCATCTGGTCCCCAGCCTTCACCTGCGTGGTGATGCAGCCTGCTGACCGCTTGTTGTGTTTCACTATAATTACATCTGTCTGAAACAAAAAACCAACACACATGCATGTTTAGTTTGGTGGGAAGACGAGAAGAATTGAAATGTTCTGGTTGGGTTCATTTTGCCTGATGTTAACTGGAGGAAATCCAGCACTGTTAGTGGGGCCGCGCGTGTAAGACCAGGTTGTGGCAAGTTGCATGGGCTGCTGCAGGAGGGCTGGAGCTGGTTGGTTTGTGCTGAAGTTGGGCAGATGCTCTGGGCCAGCCTCGGGATGGCTTGTGCCATGGCTCTTCTAGCTTGAAGGTGAAATGTGTCAGCAATGGGGAGAGCCCTTTGTGCACGTGCTTCTCCTGTACCCACAAACTGTAGCATAAGGGGAGAGCTTTAATGTTAAATGGGTGTAAACATTGAAGACCACAAGCTTGGATGATGGTAGTAGGCCTTCAGCACTTCATAAACCCGGAGTGCTGCTGTTCAAGGCGGAAAAGTTGCTGGGGTGCTTGGTGGCCTCGCTGTTGCCAAAAGCATGGAGCCACCGCTGCTCAGCAGGGTGCGGGCAAGGTTTCTCTGCATCTTCTGAAAAGTCACAGGGAAAGTTTTTTGTCCAAGGCAGAGCAAGGTGGGAATGACACCCTCTCATCCCAGCTTGCTGTGATGCTGGGGGTTCTTGTTCCCAGAGCACTGAACAGCTGCAGCCTAGAGCAGGGAGAGGCAGGCCGGGTCTGAACTGAGGAGGTTTCCTGCTGGATGGATCCCTGTTAAGGGGGATCTTCTCATTCTTCTCCTTCTAGGCAGTTTGAGCAAAGCCTCAGAATAGCCAAACCCACTTTACTGCCCGTCCCACCTTGTGCTGGGGTGCCTGACATTTTGTCCATCCAGTGTCAGGCCTGTTATGCTGCTGGTAAAGCAAAGGAGATGCTGAGAAAGCACCCAAACTTGCTCACACCATTGGGGGGGTTCCGCATGGGTCACCTCAAGACCAAGGCTCCATCCATCCATACCAGCTGCCTGCCCCAGCCCCAGGGACATGTTGAGCCCCAGCAGGCACGCACACAGCCAAAGCCACCCGTGAAATACCCTGTGGGTGCAGCACAGTGCTCCTCGTGCACAGGGGCTTTGAAAAGAGATGATCAGAGGGATCTTGTCATTTTTTTTTAAAAAAAACAAAAACAAAAACAAAAACAAAAACAAAATCAAAAACTTCTGAGCTTCTCCATTACTCCTTACAACATTAAGCTGTGTTTGTGCATTGCCCTAGGGAGTACTGCGAGGGAAGTACAGCTAGAAGGAAAGGAACATGTTAACATTGAACAGAGGGAAAGGGGGAAAATAATGAAGTGAGCTAATGATTGAGAAGAAAAAGCACATTGCTACCAAAAGACCCAAACCTTAAGAAATGTTAGGGCCTGTTTGACTGCAAAATTGTCCCCTGGGGAGCACGGGGGAAGCCCCATTACTGGAGTCATTTTGGAGTGAGTCTGCACAGTGCTATAATCTATTCTGCAGGGAGCAATTCTGTACTGGCAAGGGCACTGGGGAGAGCTCTCTGTTTATGACTTTCTGCATAATTTTGGTTTATTAACATAAGTGGTAGCTAGCACCAAAGAATCTATAAGCTAACACTTGGACGGCAGTTGGCACCTCTGGAGAACATTAGCTCAGAAGAGCTCCTGGACTAATAGCAGGAGAAGTGGTGTTGCAGGATTAGGGCAATGCATGGGCAAGGAGACGAAGCAGTTGTCAGTGCTGGCCTCAGTGCCAGCCTGTGTGAGATGAGATTGTGTTTCTGAGCCTGCCATAAGAGGGAATATAATTGCTAACTACATCTCCAGCTTCCCCTCTGCCGACAGACGAAGACGCTGAGCCGTGCAGGTGAGCTGCTGAAGCCTGTCTGCAGGGTGCAGGTCCTGCTGGGCTCAAGCAGGTGGCGAGCATACAGGTGGGAGCAGCCTGGATCCGTGCACTGGAAATGACTCCCGGGCTTTCTGCCCGTCACGCCGAGGACCTGCTCCTTCATTAAGCACATCCAGCAGGTGCCACAGCCTGGGCAGCGCTGGGGAGAGGAGGGGAAACGCAGAGAGGGCTGGGTTATTTGGGGAACAGTGCAGGGACGAGCTGCTGTAAGCAAAATGGCTTGTTTTAATAACAACCTTCAAGAATAAAAATATAACAATTGTGGTAGATTAGCAGGAACGCGCCAATTAAACACAAAACATGCATTGTAAAATGGCATGGCAGATAAGGCAGGGCTGCATTCTCCCAAATGAACGCTGAAGCGTTGCATAAGGGCTGGCGGGGGGAGCTGCTGAATATTTCAGGCCTGGCAGCCTGCCTCGGAGAAGGCAGGGGTGAAAAGGCTATCTCTGCCTGCGGTCTGCCGTCGGTGAAACAAAGCGGGAGGAGAGGAGGGAGGCAGAGCAGCCAGAAGGCATCAAGTAACAATTCTCCAACTTTAATATCTGCTGTTTCATTTTATATTCATCATGTCAGCATAATCTGCTTTTATGGGAATCGTCTTGGTTCCCAACCAAGTGCATTTAGGCCTTTTTGCTTTTAGGTTTGATTGTAATAAGAGTTGAAGACTTCAACAAAATGTTTATACATAAGGATTGTAGAAATAGTGAAGGAAAAATGAAATTACAAAATCACTTGGAAGGGGTCCTGCTGTGGTCTCTGCAATCCCCTGGCTTCCCTGACCTTGTCCTGGACAGGGACCGTCCGATTGACACGAGCCCAGTTTGGGTTCTGGGCCCGGGAAGGGTTTTGTTTGGATGGCCTGCTCGACTTTCAAGGAAAATGTGAAAGCTGCAGCCTTAAGGGACCCAGAGGAAGGGCAGAAAAGGAGAAAGTGCTCTGTATGTTCTTTTCTTGAATTCAGACCATCATAAGCTGATGTCATCCAGCCTCCTCTTGGGGCAGTTGATATCATCTCTGACATGAGAATGGGGGGCACCCTGAGATAGCTGGCTGTGTTAAACTGTAACAGCTCTTCAGAGGGATTGCTGGGAGCACGTGTGGTGGTGATTTCCACTTAATCCTTCATCCGAGATGGGGCCGAGGCTGTGCACAGGACCGGGGCGGTGCTGGGGGAAGAGGGTTCATCGCTGAGAGGAGGGAGGTGGTGGAGGAACAGGGAGGGGACGAGATCTGTCCCAGTGCTGCTTCCCCAGAGCAGAGTGGGAGGAGGAGGCCGGCCTGCCCGGTGCTGTGATAGATGGCTGCTGCAGGGCTGTGGGCACCCTGGGGTGAGGCTGCAGGGCCGAGACGACAGCAGGACACAGCAAAGGGCCTTCAGCTGCGCCAGGCAATGCAGGAGTGGGCACGGGGCACAACGGGAGGGTGGAGGAGAGGGCTGAGATGGGCGAAATGGGAGTGCTTTGTGGTTGTGGAGAGGGGAGGAGGAACGCGGGGAGCCCGGGCTCTGAGCTGGGCAGAGCTGGGGAGGGCTGGCGGGGCCTCAGGAGCCCAGCAAAGCTGTGTG
This sequence comes from Oxyura jamaicensis, assembly GCF_011077185.1. Classification (NCBI taxonomy): domain Eukaryota; kingdom Metazoa; phylum Chordata; class Aves; order Anseriformes; family Anatidae; genus Oxyura; species Oxyura jamaicensis. The sequence continues at coordinate 3,788,876 of NC_048909.1, read as the reverse complement.
ACAGGAGGTGAGGGGCAGGTGTGAAGAGCTGGGAGCAGGAGGCCCGCTGAGGCTGGTGAAGAGCCATTTCTGGAGCTCTGCTGAGGGGAGGAGAAGCAGGACTCGGCTGGTGAGCAGCGACCAGGCCGCGTGCAGCAGCGGTGGCCGCAGGCTGTGGGGAAGGAGGGCTCTCGCCTTCCTCCCTGTGAGCGCTGTCTGTCAGCACAACGAGCAGGTAGGAGGGTGAGGTGGGAGCAGTGGGGTCGACGCGGCCGTTTTACTTCACATTTCACCCAGGGAGCTGTGGCTGGAGCACTGGGACAGACTTCAGCACTGTGTGTGAGCCCTGCCTGAGATCTCCGTGCCTGCTGTGTGCAGAAATCTTGAATAGCTACAGACTACAAGTGCTTCCATTGCTGCCCATTTAAAACCGTGGCTGTATCTCATCCTGTTTTGGTGCAGGAATGTCCTTAATTTGTTCCAAAAGCATTTGAAAGCTCTGATAACAGGCAATCTTGCTGCAGACTATTGCATTCTTTCTGACGGATGGCGTATCACTGCTGTAACTACTGTGTAGATAGTGGAGTGACAATGCGTGTCCAGTGAAACATAGGCAGTATAATATTTATGTCAAGTATTTGAGGCCAAGAAACTTCCCTGCATTTGGATATTGAAGTGTTCAGCAGCTAACAGGGCTCAAAAATGTGTTTTTTTTTTTTTTTTTTCCTCCCTGAGCAGCAGCAAACCAGACTGAAGGCTCACGACATTCTGGCAGTGCTGGGAGTAGTAATGGCCAGGTTTCTTGCAACACGGGATTCAGGGGTGAAGAGCATTCAGATATTTATAAAAGTATGGTAAATGGCACCCAGGCTTGGCAAGTCAGCTTTCGTCAGAAATTGCCTCGCTGCTGGGTTTTGCTTAAAATTGTGAAATGAATGTTAAATTGAAGTTTCTACTTTTGGAAGAGACCTTTTGAAAATGAAACAGGCTTATCTTCAGTCTAGGCTAAAATCCAAAAAATTGCCTGGATCTCAGAACTCCCAGAAATGTTCTCTGTGATCTGTTTAAACATCCCATGCAAAAATGTGTGAGAAAGGTAAGAATTTTGGAGAAATACTGACCCCGAAGGTTTTCCCTGCTGCGATGCAGCCTTGGGGAACAGGGGTGGTAGGGTCCTCGTGGCTCCCACACCGTGTCTCTGCTGTGGTCTGCAACACAACCTCCTTTCTCAGGCTCGTTTGGAAAGGTCTGCTGCAGGGATGTGTGGGTGATGTGTGTCACGAGTGTGTGATGGTGTAGATCGTCCTCTCCTAGGGGTGACTGTGCTTCAGAGCAGGATTAAGATGGCTTTGGATAAGCAGGGTCCTCTCTCTTGATGCTTCTGTGCTGTTCCCATGGTCTCCTTGTGTTTGTAGAAGGGATTGTGATATCGTTCTCGAGGCTGAATTACTCCTTTTGCTCCTAAAAGTAACCTTTGCTGCAATTTTAATTAGACAAGATGCTCTTCAGAATGGACCTTTGAAGTGCTGCTATGAAGACAACTGTGGTTAAATAGCCCTGATATTGTTCTAGTTTTGTTCTTTCTTTTACCACTGTAAGAAACCCTCTGCTCTTATCTCTCTGGACAGACTCTCATCCCTGGAACACGTCCAGAGCGGGGCTATGAGGCTGGTGAAGGGCCTGGGACACAAGTCCTGTGAGGAGCAGCTGAGGGAACTGGGGGGATTTGGTCTGAAGAAGAGGAGGCTCAGGGGAGACCTAATTGCTCTCTGCAACTGCCTGAAAGGAAGGTTTCGGGAGCTGGGGGTCGGCCTGTTCTCACAGGTAACCAGTGACAGGACTAGAGGGAATGGCCTCAAGTTGTGCCAGGGGAGGTTCAGGTTGGAAATGAGGAGACATTTCTTCTCAGAAAGAGCAGTCAGGTGTTGGGACGGGTTGCCCAGGGAGGTGGTGGAGTCACCGTCCCTGGGGGTGTTCAAGGAGAGGTTGGACGTGGTGCTTGGGGACGGGGTTTAGTGGTGATACTGGTGGTAGGGGGATGTTGGACCTGATGATCTTGAAGGGCTTTTCCAACCCTAATGATTCTGTGATTCTTTGCAGGTGAGGGGGATGGTGTTCATTTCGTTAGACAGTTCGAGCTTGCACCAGCTCCTGTCCTGGAGCGTGAGCCACAGGGCTGGCTAGATTTACAGGGTAAAGAGTGCAAGCAGCCCCTCTTGCTACTGATTTGCTCCAGCAAACAGCTATTTATATTAAAGTAGAGAAGTGATTATTAGGAGACATCTCATTGCAATGACAGAGATGTGACAGTGAGTTCATGCATCCTCTCCAGAGTGCAAGCGTGGGCTCTTTATGGATCCCATGCATGGTCAGGAGCTGTTTAGTTTTTTCGCTTTGAGTGCTCAGATGTGCGCAGAGATTGGGGATAACGACCGGCGCTGTGCTTGGGAGGCAGCGATAATGAGCACAGCCCTCGATGAGGTTCAGCTGGCAGCGCTATGCCAGCAGCATAATTAGCGAGGTGCTGAATAAGGGGGTTGGCAGTAATGGGGTAACCTTGTCCCTGCCCTCAGCAGGGCTGTGATGTGCTGCGGCAGCGGAGGGGCTGGGGGCACCCCCCAGGAGCAGCTCTGCTGAGCCCTCCTATGGCACGGTGGGGACTTTGCTGTGAGTGGGGGGGGCTGCATCAGCTTTGATCTGTGGCACAAAGCCAGGAGCCGCTGCTGAAAATGTGTTGGTTTCAGGGCTAAGAAAAAGCGTTCCTGAAGAGAGGGGAGGTTTTGTTGCTGGGTCCGTAGAAGTGCCTGGTCTTGCAGCCTGGGGGGCTACTAGTGGTCCAGCACCCAGGTACCTTGAAGGACTTTGGTGTTGGTAGCTCCTGGGAATGGCCTCAGCTGGGCTCACGTCTTTGTTCCCCCTCAGAGCTGGAGCTAGATGTGCTTTTGCCCAGCTGTGTTAAGGAAAAAGGAATGTAAAATGCCCCAGCTGTTCCCTGCAGCTCCATCGGCAGGGCAAGGATCCACAGCCTCCCCTGGTGACCTTGTCATGGGTGGCGGGGAGGACCTCGTCTCCATCCCCACCTCTGTGCAGGGGGAATCTGAAGTTGGGCTTCTGGCCGTTGTGGAGCAGATGCCCCTGATGGCTGCAGTTGCTCTGAGGTGCTTTGCAGAGGAAAAAATAAATAAAAAGGCAAAGTTACTCTGATCTGCAGAGTGGGAAGCCGGCAGCGCAGCAAACAATGCCTGTCCTCATCCCAAGGGCGTTCAGGGGATGCCCCTCATCTGCCACGCCACAGAAGGTGCAAGCACGGATGTAAAGCAGGGCATTTGGCAAGGATTACGAAGCGTGTCACGATCCACTGGAGTCGGGCGCTGAGTTCCTCTTCCCAAGCAGAAGGGAATTGAATTTGGGTCCCCCACAACGTGGATGATTGCTGAAGCCGTGGGCCCGGTGACTAAGAGGACTGCCACTGGGAGCCTGCCTGCCTTCCCATCGCTTGTATTGCAGATGGAAAAACAAACACACACAAAAAGAGGTGGTGGAAGGAGAAATATTTTGGCTTATTTTGCACTTGTTTTTTTTTCCAGTTTTGGTTTGGCTGCCAAACTGACAAAGCGGCTCTTTGCAGAGATCTGCTTAAAACTTGACGGGCAGCTGCGGAGCTGTCAGTGCTCCTGCTTCTGCTGCTGCCTGGCCAAGGCAGGAGCTGCAGCTGAGCCCTGGAGCTGCTGCCTCTGGGGCGGGCTGGGGGCGCGCACCTGGGGCTTGCTTTTGGTTGTGCGGTGCCTGAATGGCCCCAGCCCCTAATTCACCAGGTGTGGTGCCGTGAGCGTGTAGTTCGGGGATACTGCGTTGGGATGCTGTCATCCTGGTGGGCTGAGGCTGTAAGTCACCGCCGGGTGGGACGTGGCAGGTGAAATAACAGAGGCAGACAGACAGACGTGCAGCCTCAGGGCCAGCACGGATTTGTCAGGCCTGGTGGGTGCTTTTCTTGCTGGTGCTTGTTAGCCCAAGCTGGGACTGGTCCTGCTAAACACAGCTCTGGTGCTACCTTGCTACCTGGAAGAAGGTGTCTGGTGTAAACGCCACCAGAGTATGCATGCATCTCTGTTATTTGGCTTGCTTGGCACCAAGTGTTCTCCATCTGCCTCCTGCCCACCAGCAAACCTCCGCTGGGCCTGGCTGCAGACCTCCGGGGGCTTCCTCCAGCCGCTTCCTGGGCAACCTGTAGGAGGTTTATGGAGTCCTGGGTAGCATTTTACTTACTGTTGTGGCTTGTCCAGAAATCCCAGGGCACCTCCTAGCCCTCTGCTTTTATTAAGGAAGAAAACGGTTACTGTCCGTATGCAGGGGAAACAGCAGGCAGAGGCCAAAAAGCAACGCTCAGGTTTGTGTAGCACAGAGGCAGTGCTGTTGGTGAGACTCCCAGCCCTGATTTCCAGGGCTGCTCAGTGACTGCCTTCCCGCATTGTGCAGAAATCTGACCCTCGGTTGTGTGTTCTGTCCCTGCAGAGATGTCGGGGACGGTGGCTGACATCTCGCTGGTGCACTGGAAGCAGCAGTGGCTGGAGAACGGCACCCTGTACTTCCACGTCTCCATGAGCAGCGCCGAGCAGCTCTCCCGGGCCACCCCTCCCAGCCTCCAGGAGCCGTCGGAGATCGTGGAGGAGCAGATGCACATTCTTCACATCTCCGTCATGGTGAGTCGGAGCTGCCAGCTGCGTCCAAGGGCATGGGGGACATCGAGGAGGGGATGGGAGGTGGTACAGGACATGTTGGAGGGTCTGGTTTGCCCGTGTCTGTGTCCCTTCTGTGCTCCTCGTCTGACTCTGAGCCTCCAGAGAGGGAGAAACGTGTTTGAATGGGCCAGCAAAAGGAGAGTTGGTCTTCTGTGAAAATGAAATAAAATAAACCAACAGACTGTGGGGAAGGGGCTGCTGGGAGGACAGCAGGAAGCTTGTGAGTCCTCGTGCCTCTGCTGGCAACTGTTGAAGCGTGTTAGTGGGGTGTTTCTCCTTGGTCCTGCATTCTGGCGTGTTCAAAGGCAAGATCAGGGGCTTGGTCACTTCTTTTTTGAAGCTTTTGTAAACTGGATTTTACCTATTGAGTGGGTATGGAGCATAGCGCGATCCTTTTTTTTCAGAGGGTAAGTCTGACCTAAGAGTGAAAGGTGATCCAAATGCTTTGAGTACCCCTTATCTCAGGTGTTTATCTGGCATTTTATTAACGTATGTATGTGTTCTGCTGCCTTCCGAGGGGCTTTGTTCAGTGTCTGAGGTGGTTACCTACGTGTCTGAATCATCTCATCACCCCTGTGCTTTCCAGCTCCGTTGGTAAAAGGGGACCGAAAGGGGTGCCCCTATCTGCCGTTGAGATGAACTGATGGAAGAGAAAGAGAAAGCTAGACTTGTGTGTCCCAGAGTGGTGTGTGTGTGTACATGTCACCAACCTCTGCAGAGGTGCATCTGTGCATATCTTACAGCCTGCGTGTTGTCTCCACACCTTCTGGTTTTTCATTTTGGAAGGAGGAGCAGAGACGGTAGCTCCGTGAAGCGTTTTTTTTTTCCCCTCTCTCCACTTGAACAAGCAGCTATTTGGCTTCTACAACTTAAATCTGTGTTTTTGAGTGTCTCAGCCCTTGTCAGTGAGGCTTTAGATTGGGCACTGAGCGCATGTGAATGCGGAGAGAGGCTTTGCGTTAAGGCTGTTGGGCGAGATAAGACGTAATATGATAGCGGGATGGCAGAAGGGACGGGAGCTGGGCACTGCAGCTCAGCGGATCGGGTAGGGAACGTTTCTTACATCCTGCTAAAAGTGTCAGTGTGATGGAGCATGGGGGGGGGTGGAACTGGGATACTTAGAAAATGAGCCTGAAAAAGCCAGTGCGAGAGAGAGAGCAAGGAATAAAGACAGCAGAACACAAGTCAGGGGTGTGAAAGGCTCGATCCCTGGTCTGCAGGCGGAATTGCTGGGCTGTTCTGGGCAAACCTCTGCCGTGGGGACGTGGTCAGTGCCTGGGGAGGCACCTGGTGTTTGGTGCAGCTGCTTGGAATGCAGGCTTTGGGTGCCATGGAGGCTTTGGGATGGTATGAAATGTAGGGAGGGATTTTGGTGGGGGGTTCAGCCCTCGCTGAACCTGATCTCTTTCTAAAAACAACGTGATGATTGCAATGGGTTGATGCTTTGGGGAAAGGGAGAGAGGTTGTATTTGAACAATTCCTACCCGGAGCCTTCGTTTGCTGTACCTTGTAATGTAAGTGCCGTGATGGCAGTCAGGTGGAACTGAAGACATGACTGTGTGTAGCAGAGAGGAGATGTTTTTGTGCTCTGATCCTGGGCTAGCTGCTGAAGGCGTGCTCTGCCACGCACCACTGAAGCTGGTAGCACGGGAGCACCCATGGCTTTGGTGTGAGAGCTAATTTGTGCCCTGAGCCTTCCCGTGAAGATGACAGCAACAAGAGTTCCTTGTGTATGGACTGAGCTGTAATTCTGCTTTCTTTGCAAGACCTGATGCTCCTGGCAGTGGGAGCTGAGGTCCTGGTCAGGGCTCGGGGCAGGCAAAGCTGTGCTGGAGCCCTGGGCACATCTTCCCTGGGTCAGGATCTCATCACAGGGTTTGTGTAGCTGAAGTAAAACTGGTCAAAAGCTTTTGTTTCATGAGTTAAAGGTTTCACCTGCGTCCCCGAGCTTTGTCTGGGCTGCTCTCCTGTGCTTTTACTTTCCATCCTGACCCCAGCTACATTGCATCCTGGTGAGCCCCCGCAGCTCCAGCCCCCCCAGCCCCCAGGGTGCCATCCTGACCACCCTGCTCCCCAGCTCCTGTCCTCCCCCGTGCCTGCCACGTCCCCAGCCCCGCTCCTGCTGTGCCATTCACGTCAACATCACCGTGTCACCCTGCCTCCTGCGCCAGGGCCCCATGTCCCCTGCTGGCTCCCTGCAGGAGCTCCCGTGCTCCTGCCCGCTCGGCGTTCAGTCCCTGTGTGCCCTGTTCGTCACCTGGCTGGCACCTTGCCGGAGGGGCTGGGAGGAGACGCTGGGAAGTGCTCCCTTCAATCTCGTTTAAGTGACTGTAACATGCGCTTCTACCTGTCTTGGCGTCCTCCGGCTGAGTTATAGAAAGCTGGGTAAGGTTTGCCTTGTGGGATCTCTCTAATTCCCGCCTTGACGTGTTTAGGGAGTGTTTTGGCAGAGCTTTATTGGGCAGAGAGACATCTCCAAGGCGAAGTCCCTCGTGCAGAGACGTTGCTGTGGATTTGTGTAGATGTTTATGACTTGGCTGCCTCTGCTCCTCGCTCGTGCTCTGCCTCTAAAGCCAGGAGCCCTGCTGCGCCGCCTGGGGAGCCGGCTCGCTTCTGACCCCAGATAACCAAATCTCAGCATCGCTCTCATTTAATTTGGCTTTCTACTTCTGTTACTGTTTTTTTTCCCCGGCGATGTTGGTTGTCTGTGCGTGGCTGTCTGGTTTGGGATCAGTTTGTTTATTTTTTTTGCCTTTGGGTTCTCTCTTGATGCGCTGCCTTGGCTAATTCTGAGCACAGACCTGATCTGTGGGGGTAGTGGTGTGCAAGGGGCAGCCGTGGCCCTCCTCGTGCCTCTCCCCGAGCTCCAGGCTAGCTGTAACAACAACATACTTTTTTTTTTTCCTTACCTCACTGTTTTGCATTAATCTCTCCCCAATGCAACATAACATTAATTACTGCAGTTAAAGGGAATTCAGTCTCCATTACTGTCTGCCACCCCTTTCCTTTTGGCTTGAGCATCTAAGATTTGTCTCCAAAATGAAAAGGGAGGAAAAAAAAAAAAAAAGAAGAAAAGCAAATGCTAGATTTTATTTATTTACTCTCTTTTTTTTTTTTTTTTTTGCACAGTGTCAAGTAGAAAGGAATCAATATTTTTGTCATTACGCCTGTTGTGTTTTTTCCCCATAATCTTAGCTGTCATTTGGGTTTAATTGTGTTGTTTCCTCTTGTGTGGAAGTAAATCTTATCTGTTTTGGATTAAAATTCAATGAAGGTCACAGCAGCTCGAAAACTTACCAGGCTGCAGCAATTAATGTTCATTTGGCTTTGATAAATTGGAATGTTCCCCACAATAGGACTGGAGTGGATTTCAGAAGCAATAATTCTTCCATTAACTCAATGATTCCCTGCATGATAGAGCGTCTTGTCACTGCTCTGTTTGTCATCTGTCACTTCAAGGATCTGGGCATATGCCTGATATGATTTATCATGATTATTGGGGCCTCTTGTGTCAAAACATTTTAAACTACTAATTATTCCAGCCTTGTAAATTGCAGAATTTAACAAAACATAAGATATATTTTTCGCACCCCACTGTGCCTGTTCAGTGACTGCTCCGTGTCGTTGCAGATCCGGGCCCGGAGCCGCGTTTCCCAGCTCCTGCTGTCGGTGGGCGCTTACCCACAGGATGCGGAGCTGCAGGTACCTGGAGGATGAGCTCAGTGTACCTTGACTTGAGCCATCTCTGGTCACACGAGCTCTTTGGCAGGCCTGCGGTGCCCTGGGCTGTGCCCCCCAGCTCCTCCTGCCCCTTCAGGTGGTGCGTGCGGATTTGGGGACCCCACGGGAGGTGACACGGGCACAGCCACCTCGTGCATGCCTTAAACCTTCCCTGGCTGGGGCTTTCAGGGAGTGGATATAAAGTCCTGTTGCAGCCTGCTGCGAAGCGCCTGGTTCATCTGCTCTTGCAGTAGCCAAGAAAATGCAGCTAAGGGTGGTGTATGCTGGCTTTCCGTGTCCTACACCTGTGCAAACGATGCCAGCAGTGGCTGCCAGGGGAATTAGGGAGATCCAAGCTGGGAGCGTGCCCGCGTGCATGTAAGCCATCACTCGCTGCCTCCGCTCTGCCTCCCGCAGCAGCAGGGTGGGCATTTGTGAGGATGGTAACAAGAAAAACCCTCGTTTCATCTCATACCATCTCCCTGCGAGGACTATTGGAGTGTCTGGAATAAAAGGTGACCAGACCTCATCAGGCTGATGGCTTTTATTTTTTATTTTTACTGCCTGCTTTCTGCTGGCTGCTCGTGGCAGGAGACAGCTGCTGGTTTCTAGGTCTCCCGGCAGATTTTTCAGCTCTTATTTCTATGCGTTTCCTCTTTTCTTCTTAAGCATCCTGACATCTCCCTAATGATCAGCCATTGGTGCTGTGCTCCGTCAGCTTCCGAGACGGGTGTAAAGTGTGCTCCGAAACACTTCTCTGACTCAGCATCCTGCTCTGAAGTGGAGCTGGGGAGGGATGCTGTGGCCCCAAGAAACCTCGTGATGCTGGGGTGGGGGGCAGCCAGCTGCCCTTCGCGGGGGCGCTCAGCTCCTGCCTTTGGAATCGGTGTGGACATGTCCGAGAGGTTTTGGGGCTTCAGGAGCTGCTGCCTCCCTTCTGGAGCTGCTTCTCTGCAGAAGTGCAGTCTCCAGAGGTGCATTCGTTTGCTGCTTGTTTCTTAAACTTTTCTTTCCTCCCGTGACCTGTGAACAATTCTGTGACTCTGCCTCTCTCTGTGCCATGCTACTCGTGTTTCCTTGAGGAACCCCATTTGTCTTAGGCTCCTGGATTTAGCTTTGCTGCCCCAAAAGTCGTGTGGCCCCATGATGCTGGGGGTGTGGGGACCCCCTGGGGTGAGGCCGCGTGCTCCAGCTGGTGCAGGGTGCTGCTGGAGCCTCGCTCTGCCTCCTTGCAGCGTGACTTGCTGGTGGCAGGCAGCTCGTTTGGAGAAAACGTGAATAATGAGGTAGTGAAGAAGGCACAACATCTGTGTCATCATTTCTGCACCAGGAGGTCAACAGGATTCATAAAACATGCGCTCCCAGCCTGTGATATGTTTAGGAATTAATTAGGGTAGGGGAAAAAATCGCTGCCGCAGCAGATTTCCTTATCTGAACCATATTAAAAAGCGAAATTGATCTCCAACGAGATGTTTTTTTCTAATTGGATCCAGTGTGTCCTCGTGTGAGAGCCGTCCCCCTCCTGATCTGTGGGGCCAGGGGGAGCTGCATGGACCCGCGGGTGGGCTGGGCATCCAGCAAGGCGCCAGGTCCTACTGCCATGGTGGTGACATCTGCTCGTCCCCGGGGTGGGGACCTGCTCCAGCTTCGAGTTTTGTCCCCACGCTCCATTAACCAACTCTTTCTGGGCTGGGAGAAGCAGCCTCTGCTGCTCCCCCTCTTCTCCAGTCCCCTCCTGCTTTACAGAGATGGTATAATGCGGGTGCTGAGAGCAATTAGTGACACGCGCTTGGGTTTAGGGACTTTGTTTGGGGGGGATTTGTCTTTAAGGTGCCACCTTTGTGACAAAGGCACCTGGTATGTTAATAACTCTCCACTAATCTCTGTGTTCTACCTTGGTTACTGTGAATGCATTAGGCACTTCCTAGCTTTCTATCTCGCAGATCCCCCCCCGCTGTGTTAAAATATGTAACTGGAGTGCTTGATTTGCATCTCTGATAAAGCGAGGATGAATAAATACTCCTAGTTCATCTGAACTGAGCAGCAAACTAACTTTCTCATGTCATCCCCAGGGCAATCAAAGTCGGTGCTTGGGGAGAAGCAGCATTGAGAGGCGCTCGGGAGGGGCCTGCTTTTTGCAGATGGCATCAAACGCGTGGGCTGCATCTGCTGCCGTAGACGTTTCCCAACCCCAACGTACTGAAAAAGGAGAGTGGTTGGAGGGGGAAAAGCAAGAGCTCCCGTTGGAAAGGTAGTCTGTGTGGCTGGGGGGGGCCCGAGCTGGAAGGGCGATGCTGAAGTACCATTTCAGCAGAGAAGCAGGAGATGGAGGAGGAACACAGACGTTTTGGAAAGAAGGGAGAGGAACAGAGTAGGGTTAGCGCATGGCTCGAAACGTGGGCAACAAAAAAGGCGCTGCACGTCTGCCCTCGCCCTGTGTGTGCGTACCTCCATGCTGCTGACACCAAGTGTGCTTTGGTAGAGGGTTGCACTGGGCTGTGAGTTCGCAGATTTCAGCTTCTTACCCCGAGCTCGTTCCCTTCCTTCCTCCTCCTCTCTCTTTCCCTTCCTGCCATCTGTCCGGGAGAAATGCTCGCGCAGCGTCAGTGTCACGGGGCACCGCGTGCATCGCGGAGCCTGGACCTTTTCTCAGCGCCCTTTCTCTCAGCAAGCATGAGCAGATGGAACAGCCAAGCTTTGCTGGGCTAGCTCCGGCTTGCAGAGCCGGGGAGAGGAAGGAGCATCCCCGTCCTGCACCGGGCTGTTGTCCTCGCCCCCGCTGCAGGAAGTCTCGCTGAGCTCCTGGAGGGAGCCGCTCTGTGCAGCAGTCCCCTGCTGATTTTCTGCGTCGTGTCTGAGCGGCAAGTGCCGGGTGCTTGCTAGGTGCCTTGAAACACCGGAGGAAACACAGCAGTGCTCTGCAGTTACCAGCCTAAATCTAATCACTTCAAACTGCCAGCCTCGAACCGCCTGGGACGCTGTAATGATGGTCGTGATGCAGCCAGGCTGGCTTTAAGATGAGAGAGCCCAGGCAAGTGTGACCTGCCGAGTGTTTTGTGGGGCCGGGGAGAGGTGCTGGGCTTTGTGCCCAGCTCCCCGGCGTGCTTGGGCTGGTGTGCTGAGTTCAAATAGTCCCCAGATGAGAATCCAAGGTGGGGACACGGGTGCTGGGTGGCACGTGCTGTCCCCTTGCTGGGGACGCTGCTTCAGACGAGAAGCGTGACGTCCTGCTTACTCCTTCGAGCCTGCTGTTGTTTGCAGATCTTCCTCCTCTTGGTAGTTCTTGTTTGGAAACCTGCGTGGTGCCTGTGAGAAACGCTTGTTATCAGTCAAACGTTAGCAGGATCGGGAGCTGGCTCATGCGAAGGTGAACTGTGATAAAGCTGATGTGGAGGAGCTCGGAGATGTTTGGGAGAGATTTTTGTGTTTCAGCGCTACAAAAGACCGAACTCTCGTTTTGTTGGCAAACCATGAAGACCGGAACAAGTTTTAGTGACAGGACGAAATGCAATATTTTGTTTGTCCCCAGAAATACGGTGTTTGATTTCACTGGGGGCTTTTTTTTATTTAAAGATGAATTTGCCTTAGTTTCACGAGGCAGTATTACAATGCGGAAAGGCAGAGCGCTTTGTGTTCAGCAACGTGTCAGAGTGAAATGTTTCCATTCTTCAGCGCTTTCCATATCCTCCCCAAAAGCATTTAGGCTTCCGTTTCAGCTGATGTGAAACTGCCGAAGCAGATAAGCCATGTGTTGAAAATCTTGCCAAGCTCTTTTTTATTTTTATTTTTAAAGTAACTACGGCTAAACCAGCTGCACGCGGTGCCATGGGTGAAAGCAGTGAGTCTGGTGAGCAGCCGTCAGCACCTGCATCCCCTGGACTGGCTGGAAACAAACCCAGACCCGGTTACCTGTGATCTGTTCCTTTCTGTTTTGAGGGGACGCTCCACTACCTGCTGACGTGAAATAGAGGAGGGAGCTTATACAGGGGTGGTTGTGCTGATTGGCACAGGGCTGCTGATACAGCTGAGAACTTCTTTGATGGGGGGAAAAAAATGTGTGCGTGTGAGTCTGGATGTTGCTGCTGTAGGGAATTGGGCAGAATTCCCACCGGCTTAATTGGGAGCAGCATCAGGCCAAGTGTGGTTATTTTTACCTGTCCTTGCTCCCACTCAGCGTTGCCCCCCCCCCCCCCCAACAAAGGGAACGAGCTCTCTTTTAGCCTCCACAAGGTCTCCGTGGTGCGCAGCAAAGAAAATAAACTAATGGTGGCTATTAAAAAAAAAAAAAAAAAAAGGCAATTATCTGTAACCACAGGAAAATAACGATTCTTGAAGGGGTCGGCTCGGGCTGGCTTTGCCCTGGGTGGGCACTGGCTGAGGTAAGGCAGCGGCTGGGGAGGGCACGGGGGCAGCCCCAGCTCCTCCTGCTGGTCCTCGCTGAGCACAAAGCACAGCCGAGCAGGGACCAGAAGGTGTTAGGGTTCGGTAGCAAGTGTTATTAGCCAGCTGGCCTGCTTCTTCCACAGTTAGTATTGCTTTGTTATCTCTTTCACTCCCCATCCTTCTTTTTTTTTTTTTTTTTTTTTTGCATGGGGAGGCAAGAAGCATCCTGCAGGAGGATGGCAGCACAGCAGGCTGGTGCTATAGCACTGTCAAGTTCCTTTTCAGAGGTGTTTCTGGTTACGTCCTCACCGCCAGCCGTCCCTTTGAGGAGCTGCAGCTCACTCACTGTCCTGAGCGTGACTTTCCTCACCGCAGCCCCAGCTCCTGAGCCTTGGGACCGCGGTGGTGGTGACAATTGCAAAGAGCTGCTGGGGGAGCAAAGAGCAGCCCCCGAGGTGGAGCTGCTGCTTGCTTTGCACATGTTGGAGCGTTTGGAGAGCATCCTTCCGCTCCCAGGAGAGCAGGGAGGTCTGCGGTGGGGTAAAGGCTTGATCAGGCAGGGGAGCAAGCTGCAGTTGGGTGGCAGCAAGGAGCTGCAGTGGGGGTGAGCGGTCGGGAAGTGCTGGTCCTACCTACTGCCCCAAAGAGCCTCTCGGCACGATCAAGCTGCAGGTTTTGCTTGCCCTCTCCTGGAGATCCGTCATTACTCGCCTCATGCCAGCTCTGTCGGACTCTGCCCTGGAAATCAATAATTCAGTGACCTGCTGGGACCATGTGGGGTGAGCTGCGGGGGGCAGAGCTGGGTGCTGGGCAGGGCCAGGCAGCTCCCCCACCTCCCTTCTGGGGGCTCGGGGTGCAAGGAGGCACGTGCTGCTCCTTGGATGCTGTCTCCCTGTGGGTTCAGGCCCATGGTGGCCCCCTGGGGTGTGCAGGTGAGTGCTACATCCAGCCTGCTGCTCCTTGGAGAGGAAAATAGGGGGGGGGGGCAGTGGGCAGAGTGCTGCTTTTGGAGGTTTCTCAACTGGAGCGGTTGGGCTGCCAGTCACCGGCGGCGAGGGGTTAGGCAAAGAAAAGCCTCGCTTACAAATTGCAAACAAAGGGCACGCTTGGTACAAGGCTTACAGAAACAAACAGAAATGATACAAAAGCTACACGTACCTCGACCTATTGCTTGAATTAGTGCCAAAGACTCCCTGTGCTTTGCAGCACCCAGCTAACGAGCTGCAAGGCGCTTGGTGGCTGAGGACGGGGTTATCGAGGAAGGTTTGTGCCCTTGGGTCAGGTTTAAGGAGGAGATGAGGATATGGCCATGCCCTCCCCAGCTGGGGAAGGCTGTGAGCTGGAAGGGAAGGCTTTTTGTGCACCTTTTTCCTGCAGGAAGAGGCTTCTGCTGCCACTGCCTGCAGCCTCCCGAGCCCGGGGTGATGCAGCCAGCGTGCTCCTGGCCTTGTTTGGCACCAAAGGCTGTGGATGTGTTGTCCTGGGCAGCCCTTGGGTGCGGGCTGACAGATCTTAGCTCCCTCTTTGATGTTTGCCTTGGCACCCAGACGTAATATTGAGGCTAGATTCGGGCAGCCCCTTTACAGACCCACCTGGGCTGCTCAGGGCTGGTGCTGGGCTCAGTGCTTGAGCAGTGGCTGCAGCGTGGAGCTGCTCTCAGTCCTCCTCGCCCTCGCTGTGTACTTGATCTGCCGCCCTCTCCACTTGTCCTTCAGTCGTCTGGGGGCTGAGGGGAGGAGCAGTCATCCAAGCTGTTGCAGTAGCTGCTGCTTAGTGCTGCGAGTTAGGAAATAACCTTGCAAAAGTCAAAAATGAAGGGACACGATCCTCCTCCCACCTCAACCCTTAGCTCCTGGAAAGGGAGACATCACTTTGGTTTCTGCCTTGTGCCTCCTCCGCTGCCTCTAAGGGACGTGTGGCTTTGCACAAGCATCTCTGCAACCTGTGCAGGGACAGCTGAGGCTGGGGTGAGATGGAGGGGCAGTCCTCAATGCATTCCTTTAACCCAGCCGCTCCCACCGTGGGATACCAACTGCTTTGGATTTGGGTACCCCAGTCCCAGTGTGTCCCACCTCAGACCTTGAACCCTTTCCTTCCAGCACCCTGCACCCCTGCCAGGCCTGACCTTCCCTCCGGCACTCAGGGGGTGTTTGTGGCGGTGTGGAAGTGCCCTTCCCAGCTGAGAGGGGTTTGGGTGAAACACTGACCTACAGGATCGGTGTGCGGTGCGCTCTGGCTGGGTGGCTGGGGGAGTCCCCTCACTCTCCCGTCCAGTCTCTTTCTTTTCATTCCCAGGCAAATAGCGATTAAACACCAGGCTGATCCCCTCCCCTAGGTGGTCACTGCTGCAGGGCTTTATGAGCGTCATCGTGCCCCATGGTGCGGGGTGAGCTCCCATCTCCTGCAGCATCCTCAGGGCGATCACCTCGGGGACCAGCTGCCTGCTTTGGGACAGGCTCGGAGCTTGCAGCCCCTGTGCCAGCCACCTCCGTGGTGCCCTTGGCCAGGACAGGTCCTCCTGGAGCACGCAGGGAAGGCGATGGCTTTGCGCTGGCCACTGAGCGATATGGCGGCTGGGGGACACCTCTGGTCACCTCTTGTCGCAGCTCCGTCTCCTCGCGTTGGCCACGTTTCCCTTAGTGAAATGAGTGGTGTGGGGTTTCATTTTTTATTTATTTTCCTTTTTAAACAGGCACTTTTCACTTCTTTATGCTCTTCCTCCTTGGCATGCAGGTCCGTGAGGGGGAGGGAGCCCTCAGCCAAGCTCTCCATCACACGTCCCTTGTTTTTCTGGGTTATTTTTTCCCCACCGCTGCCCTTGCCAATGAAAGGACATTGTATAGCTGCTGAGACTGGCAGGGGCTGCAGCGCTGCCTGCCAATAGCCTCGGTATCTGAAAGGGCTTAAGAAATCCAAGCTCTAAATTAGCTCCCAAATCTTCCCTTTCTCTGGTAAAAGAGCCCTGAGGAGCCCCCCAGCTCCCCACCACCTCTAGCAAGAGGCTGGGGCTGGTGGGGCTTTGCCCAGAGAGCCCAGGGACGCCAAAGAGACCCTCGCAGCACCCCGGGGAGGGGAGGGGACAGATTCTGGGCACCCTCTCAGCCTTTGCTGCCCCCCCCAATGGCTTTGCAGTGCTCCCTTGGCAAGCGCCCTGGGGTCCTTCAGCTGCGACACTCGAGAGCATGGGAGGGGAAGAGCGGGGCTGGCGGCTGCCAAAATCCTCCTGGGGCCGCAGGGTGCCCGGCCTCTGCCTCCCCCGAGGCACTGCGGGAGCAGCCGAGGTCACGGCATCGCTGGCAGCACACGGGCTGGGACTTCTGGGGCCAGCTGCAGCCCCCGGAGGGGGGCAGGATGACCGGAGCTGTGTCTGAGCACAGCTCCCCGGTGTCAGTCCTGCCCGTGCTGGGTCAGTTGGTGAGGGGAGCAGCTGTGACGTGTGCTGGTCCCCGTGTTACCGGGACAGAGGGCGTCCGCCTGGGGCCTGGGGACAGCTCTGCTTAGCAGTGCCGCTGTGTCCTGGCCTTCATCTTTTGCCTCTTCTCTCCCATCTCTTGAGGGAGAAATGGTGTGGGCTCGGTTTTGCAGCCTGCACCCGAAACTCTTCCTTAGCTGCTCCGAGGCCCAGAGGTTCAGCCTCCCCACGGCAGCCTGCCCTTCCCAGCTGAACACAAGTTGTTCAAACAGCTTCAGCAATCCTCTGTAGGTGTCTGGTGCTGCTCAGGTGCTACAAATGGAACGTAGGCTTCGTACCCGATGTTCTCCAGCCTCTTCTCACCCCAGAGCACCCCAGAAAGGGCTTTGTGTCTTGAGGCTCTGGGCTCCCCGCCTGGCTGTCCTGCAGGGAGGAAGGAGACCCTTCCCCAGAGACCCCGAGCATCACCAGGTGATCGGAGGTGGCACGTGCACGGGAGGGAGCACAACTCTGCAAGGCAGCCCCGGGCACTGGCATCTGCCTGCCCCCTCCTTGCAGTGGGAAATAAGAGGAAATTTCCCTTTCTAGAGGCACCCAACTTTTTCTTTCTCAAGGCTCTGGCAAACCCCCGCCCCCCCCCCCCCCCCCCCCCGCACAATGCAGCCAGCTCCGAAGCAGAGGCGATGTTTTCTGCCAAGGCAATGATTAGCCTTCCTGCTAATGACCCACGAACGGTGTCCAAAATAAATGAGCCCAACCTGCTCATCTTATTAGCCAAATGATTGCGAAGAAAGAGGAAATATCTGCAGAAATTGCTTAGGCAGCTGGAATCTGGAAGCGCAGTGGAGTCGGTGCAAGAAGGAGAGTGAGGGGTAGACAACCCGTGCATCTTCAGAGCCCTTCCTCTCCAGGAGGGCGAGATCCCCTGCATTTTGGGGGTGGTTCTGCTCCCCCTTTTGCAAGGTGACCTCTCTGGGCTGGAGCTGCAGCTCCCCTGGGGCTCGACTGGCTCCTGGGTGTCAGAGGCTGCTGCTGGGCTCCTGCTGGGCTGGTGCACCCTCAACCTTCCTGACCCTGCGAGGTGGGTGTCTCAGTGCTGTTGTTGTCCCCTGCAGGCTTCCTAGGGCTGTGTTGTGTCCCTGGAGCTGCAGCTCAAGGCTTTTAGCGGGACCGGGAGCTCAGGGAGGAGCAGAAAGGTGGCAGCTTGGCCTTTCTCTCAGCCAAGTGTTAGCACTTCTGCAGGCAGGGGTTGCAGCGCGGAGCCTGGGCGCAGCTTGTTCCACGTTCAGCTCAGCCTGAAAGCTGTGAGGCTTCGGATCTGCGGCTTTCTGACCGTGCCAGGATGTTTCTGTGTTTCCAGGTTCCCCTCTGCCTTGTGAGGTGCTGGGGCTCGGGCAGGGATTTCTTCTGCCGGACTCAAGGTCAGGCTGGGGCTTCCCATGCCCTTGGCAGAGCACTCACTGGTGTGGTTTTGCTGGAGCAAGCCTGAGGTTTAACCTCTTCCTCTGCTGGGGTGACGGGATCTGAGAAGGGGATGGGGAATCTGGAAGTACAGGGAGCTCCTGTCCCGTCCCTCCCACCTTGCGCAGCCTTTGGGCACCAGGCAGCAGCGCTGGGCTCTCAGTCAGGACAGCAGTTTGTGTGATAACCGGGAACAAATTGTCCTTCAGGAATTCTTTGTGTGTCCTTCAGCCTCTTCTCAAGCGTTTTCAAGGACCAGGAGCGTCCTTGTTCGGATGGGGAGGGACGAGGCCAAACAAGGAGGTCCAGGCAGGTGTCTGCAGAGGGAGGGGCAGTCCCTGGGGACCAGGGGGTTCCCGAGTGCAAGTCTGGGGCTGTTGGTACCGTGAGAGCTCCCCCTGGGCTGGGACGTCAGGGTCTGAGGAGGGAGGCTGTCCCTGGGGGGCTTTCTGCCTTCTCCCCGGGGCAGACCGGAGGGGATGGATGTCTCCATCAGCAAAGCATCCACTCCTCGTGCCGGCACACCGGTGCTGAGGTTTCAGCAGCAAGCCCTCCCTCCCTGCCTGACCCCGCGGAGCCCGAAGGACGTGTGTGCGGCTGGGGGAGGTGTTAATGGCTCGCAGCGTGGGCCGGGAGGTAGCGCTGGTTCTGGCCGTATAAATAGAAAACCCTTTGCTCAGCCCCAGGGGCACCTGCAGCAGCTCAGCCCCGGCTGGCACTGCCTCCCAGCTCGCCGCGTGCTGTCTGTCACCTTTAAAAAAGCTGGTTGAGGCTGTGGGGACCTGGGTGCCTCCCGCGGCGCCGCGTGCCCACGTGTCTCGGTGCAGATCTCGCCAGCGGGAAGCTTCCAGCAGCGTGACCCCGGGTGAAGGGGTGGGCGAAGGAGTGTGGCTGTGGTGGGGAAGGGTCCTGGGGTCCTGGCGTGGGGGATGCTGCTCCTGGGAGCTGCCTGGATGGAAAGCTGCTGTGGTCAGTGTAGCAGGGAGGCCGTCGGGTTTCTGTGCCAGGCTGAGGCTGGGACAAGCCCGGGGTGCATAACCAGGCAGCCTCGCAGTGCCCCAGCACAGGACCAGCACTGCTAGTCCCAAATCTTGGACAGTAGAGAAAAATGTCCTTGGTGCCTTGTCCCCTCCCGAGCTAGGGCAGCTGCAGACCTGGCTGGCGATGCACCAGGCCTTAAAAGTCGCTGAGGTCCTCCGGCTCCGTCCAGCACCCATTGTCCTGCCATGTGCTTCCCCAGCGCACGCTCCGTCCTCGTTCAGCCTCGTGGCTGGTGCCGTGGGTGCTTCCACTCTGCACAGGCTTTAATCGTGGCTGGGGCTTCTTTCTTCCTCCCCTAATTGGTAGGGGAATTGCTAATTGTATGTTTTTGTTCTGAGCAGTTTCGGATCTGAACGATTATCTGTGCAGGAGAACATCCTGACAGTGCAAATACTGCAAACTTCAAACGCGGGAGATAAGGGAGATGTTTGCACCCAGCCATGCCTTGTGCTGCCCCCACCCACCCTGCAGAGCTGCCCTCGGGCTCCCAGTTAGGGAGCTGGTGGGACTGGGTGCAAATGGAAACGTCACCTGCGTGCCCCGGGCTGCCTGAGCAGAAGGCTTGAAGTCATCTCACAAATGACAGCTCCAAGTCATTTTTTTTTTAAGCAAGTTTTTCAGGTTAATGCTGACGTGGGTTTGCTTTGGAAGCTGTGCTGCTTTGTGGCTGAAGGTTTATGTTTTATTTTTTGGGGTGGGGAAGTTGTTTTCTCAGTACTCCAGCTGCACACACGTGCTTAACCCGTTGATGGCATCGATACCCATCGGGACCCTCAGTGAGTAAAGGCTCCCCTGAGGGCTGTGCTGGACAAGGATCCCTTTTCCATAGGACCTCAGGAGTGGAAGGGATTTGGGGAGGTTGTTAAATCCATCTCCCTGCCCTGGGCAGGACCGATAAACCTCTGTCACCCTTGATGGATGTGTCTCTGTCCTGTTGTGCAGGACTTCCCGTGGGCAGGGGCTCCAACCTGCCCTGCCCGGGGCGGGTTTGGGCTGAGCCGAGGGGGAGCAGAAGGGAGACACACGCCGCTGCCTCCCAGCATGCTGCCTCCAGCCTGGGTTTGCAGAAGCCTCATATTTCAAATGAATTTTACAATGTTTGGACTGCTTTAAATAAGCAGGTGTTTGAAGTGATTGATTGAAATCTTTTCCCTGTAAATGTTTTGCTCCAAGGATTGGGCTTGGAGCGCTCTGCTTGGCGCAGCAAGCAGACGTGCGGCCCCCAGCGCTCCCTGCTCACCGCACGGGGTTCGTCCTTGTCCCCATCCCACGAAACAGGGGCCGTGCTGTTCCTGAGTTGCAAAAAGGACACTGGGGTGCACAGGTTTCATGACTTTTGGCCAGATACAGCGGTGGAGTCCCCCCAGGGGCGCAGGGAAAGCGTGCCCAGCATGGCGAGGAGGTCACCGAGGGAAAGATCTGAAGCCCGGTGAGCTGCTTGAGCACCCTGCCCTGCTGCTTGTCTTGCTCGGTTCCTTGCTGCAGGCTGGAAGTGGAGCAGGGTCTCTTGGTCCTGGCAGGACCCATCCGTGGTGGACAAGGCTCTGGGCTCTGGGTTCTTGTTGCAGAAGCCTCTGGAGCAGCCCCACGTGTTGGTGACCCCCCAGGCCCCCTCTCCTTGTGCTTCTCCTTTCCTTGCGTGTGAACCAGAGGGCGTTAAGGGGTCGGGCAGCACGGTGTGTAGCTGTGCCGTGTGTAGCTCTGCCGTGTGTAACTTTACTCACTGGTGCTCTTGGGACGGGCTCTGCCTCTCCTTGTGCTGTCTGGGGCTGTTACAGCAAATTGCCAGCTGCAATTGCTTGGCTGTCTCGGAGATTTTTATCTCTTGTCCTTTGGAAAGGGAGCCCTAAGGTGACGCTGGGAATGTTAAAGTGATAAATATGTTTTGCATCAGGGCAAGGGGAAGAAGCAGCTGGAGGGCTTGTAACAGCACGCAGGCAGCTCTGCCCTGCTTCAGAGGGCTCTGCTTGAAACAAGGCTGTGGAGAGGGAGCAGAGCCCACCTCGGCCTTTTTGTACTTGTTTATTTTCTTGCCTTTAACGACTTTGGCCTCATTTGGGCTCCTGAAGTCGCGTGTGTGTGTGCTGGAGCCTGTCCCAGGCCCTTTGTCTGTACGCAGTGCTGGGGGCTCTTTTTTGGGCTCCCTGCGTCCCACGGGAGATCACACTTCTGAGGTAAAACCAGAAAGGAGGTCGGATGCTGAGGCTGTCAGCTGAGTGCTTCGGTGCTGAGAGGTTCTTGTTGGGAGCACGTGGAGGGGCAGAAAGCTGGAGGAGTCCCGTGCAAACCTGCCTCTGGACCACTGAAGGGGTAGCTCACCTTGTCTCGCCTCCTGCCTTTACTCGCCACACAGGCGAGCATCCCAGGAACACGCAGCTCTTTGCATCTCCCGTGGGTGCTCTCCCCTTGGGCAAAGCTGTTTCTCCTGCGGGAGGCCAGGAGCACTGCAGGTGCTTGGCTTAGTTTGGCTGAGATGTGCTCCAGGGAGCCCCGGGCTGCTGCCCCGTCCCCGTGAGTACCCGGGGCGGGCAAATCCTATTTTCTCCACTCCCTCCACAACATGAAATTGAAGATGAGGGTGGCTCTTTCCTGGTCCCAACCCCTGGCAGGGATTTGTTTCCCTCGGCGGCTGCTCCTCAGAAGGGCTTTGCCACCCAGTGCATGACTTGGCACCAAGGCTCTCTCCTTCCAGCGCGCTTCAATTTTCCTCCTCTGCGTTTGCTCAGCACCAGGGGACGTGGCTCAGGGACGTCCCCAGTGTGGGACCGTGGCAGGAGGGCTGGCACGAGGGACCTGCCGGGCACTGCTGGAGCCAGGCAGGAGCTGTTGTGTCAGAGCTGCCGGTGTGCGAGCCCTGGGGGTGGGAGCAACGCAGGGCTCGCTGCCCATCGCCTGCACGAGGAGCAGCGGGAACAAACGGGGAGCGCGTTGTGAGCTGGGAGGTGTGGGTAGGAGCTCTTTATTAGCTCAATTGCAATATTTCATCGTGACGCCCGTTTAGCTGTGGAACCTCACGTTATTTTAGCTTTACATTTAGATTTTCCAAACAGGCCTGTCAAATTAGTGAAAAGAAATTTGATTAGAAAATGGCAGCGGGTTGGAGATCTTTGTTTTCCTCTGTGCACGGTTTGGCTCAGAGATTGTTCTTAACCAAAAATCCCTCCCTGGAAGGTGACTTTACCAGACTAACGCCACCCAACCCCCAAAAAGAGAGCGGAGCTGGGAAACTGCGGGGGGTGCTGTGTCGTGGGACAGCCCCGCACCTCGCCGCGTGCCTTCGGACACCGATCCCATCCCTGCTGCCTCTGGGGGCCTGGGGGGGCAGGGGGAGGAGATGGGTTTACCTGCGAAGTTAAATGCTGGCTACTAACAGCCCTGGGGAGAGCGCTGCGGTGGTGCTGGGGAGCTGAGCGCTCCTGTGCTGAGCAGCCTTGGCTGGGCAGCCTCGGAGAGCCTTTCTTGGGGTGGTGCAGGGGGTTGGGGGGCAGAAGGGGCAGATGTCCTTGCAGAGGGCAACGTTTGAAGCATTAGAGATACTGAAAGTGGGGACCTTGATCAGAAGCAGCCTCTTTCCTGTGTGGTAGGCAGTTACTGCTCATCAGCTGGGCTCTGCATCCCGTGCCACCGGCGCTGCAGCTCCGCTCCATCCCTGCTGGGCCGGGCAGAGGGGCTGGGGTTACCACCAGTGCTGAGCCCGGAGAGCCCCTCCTCGCCTGCTCTCCATGGCTTAATTCGCCCCAGGATTACTGCCAGATGCTGTAATTACGCTGGTGACTTCATGTCAAAAATGGCGTGGCAGTGCCGTGCGTGCGCAGGGCGGGGGGGTGATGAGCCCCTCGTTACCCACGCACCCAGACGGCCGGGCTAATCAGCTTTCCGAGGCAGATAATTAATTGGCCTCGGTCGGAGCACCGGGCAGGTTTAATTGAAACGAATCCTCTCCCGTTTCCACACAGACACCTCCTCGGTTGCAGCGCAGGGGGGAGGCTGCAGCTGGTGCGAGCAGCGTGCGGCTGGGGGGGGGGCACGGGGGGTGGGCTCAAAGGTTGGGGACAGGCGGCTGTGCTGGGAGCTGGGTGCTGCTGCCGCTGCCCTGTCCCCAAACTCGGGACATGTCTGCTGCAGCTCTGCCCCCACCACGAGCTCTGCTGGCAGCACGAAGGGGAGAGGGGAGAGGAGCTGTCACCGCACCCCTGAGCAGTGCTGCTGCTGCTCTCCCCCCCTCTGCTGCTGCCTCTGCCCAGGCAGCGCTGGGCACGTTGGAACCCAACTTGTCTTAATTAAAGGTCTGTCTCCTCGTCGCGAGGACGTGGCTGTAATTAGAGCTGGGGGCGAGGGCTTTGCACTTCGTGGGAGCACAAGTGAGAACCTGCCCTGGCAGCAGCCCCTGCGAGCATCCCTTCGATGGCACAGAACAGGGACGGGGCTCTGGAGGGGCTGGGATGGGGACCTGAGGAGTCCTTCAGGTCCCTTCTCTCCGAGTCCCTTCAGGTCCCTTCTTTTGAGCCCTGCTGTAGCGCAAGAGTGGCTTTGCTTGCTCGTTGGCTCAGAAGCAGTGGCAGGTTTTCAA
This sequence comes from Oxyura jamaicensis, assembly GCF_011077185.1. NCBI lineage: Eukaryota > Metazoa > Chordata > Aves > Anseriformes > Anatidae > Oxyura > Oxyura jamaicensis. The sequence continues at coordinate 3,765,571 of NC_048909.1, read as the reverse complement.
ACTGTGGTGCTTTAAATCCAAAGCTGTTGACGGGGCCTGGACTGGGTTGCCCCAAATCACTGCTCAGCCCCCAGAGTGCTCCGGCACAGACCCTTCTGCAAATGCAGGCGTCTTGGTGCCTTCCAGCGTCTCTGTCCTGTAGCATCCTGGGGGAAGATGTGTGTAAGAGCAGGGGAAGGCACACCGAGGAGCTGTGGTTTCTGTCTCTCCCTTTGTTCTGCTTCCATCATCTTTGATGTGCTGTATCTGTAAAGAAACAAGAGGAGCCGGGGCTGCAGGTGACTCAGATCAGGAGTGCTTTGGGATGGAGGCTGCCTCCCCTGGGGGTGCAGAGCTCCCTGAAGCCGCTCCTGTAGCACCCAGGGGTGCTGAGGGCCCCTTGCAGATCCCAGCTCAGCCTTTCCCATCCCTCCCTGCTCCACCCTGGGGTGGGAGGCTTTCCCTGTGCCCGGATCTGCCTCCCTGGACAGCAAGACCCCGGGTCTGGTCCCCTTCAAAGCACGCTGGCAGGCAGGGGAACAAAGTACAGCTGCTCGGTTCTGCTCCTTTCCTCTTTCCTGCCTTCCACCCGTGCAGCAGGAGCTCTGGCGAGCGGCCCCGTGCGGAGGTGCCCGCGCACGGCGGGTGCGTGAGCGCTGTGTGGGGTCCTGCACAGCTCCTGGCCCCGGGGGCTGCTCCTTCCCTAGGGCGGCTCGCAGACCTCGCGCCCAGGATCGGGGAGCAGGATCTCCGCTTTCCTGGGCCGCGTGACGGGAAAAGCCTTGGAAGAGCTGGAGATGATAAACTGCGTGTGCGCAAAGCTGCGGGGAGTCAAGGGTGCGTTGGAGTGCTGTGCTCTTACGGAGCCAGTGGGGGAATACCGGGATGTTTTGGGAGGCGCTGCAGCCCTACAGAGCACCCGTGGGTGCTGTGCGCTGCCTGTACCCACGGGGGCAGGTCTGAACCTTCCCGCTGCCCCTGCAGCGCTGCGGTGATATGGAGTGGAGCCGTGCTTTGTGCTCCTGCTTTGCAGAAGGAAGCTCGTTACGCTGAAATATTTGCACTTCCAAAAAGCGCCTGGCCCTGTTGGCACAATGGGGCGGATCGGTCCCAGGGCAGCAGCCAGCCCTGGGCTCAGTAAGAACTTTAAAGGACCCCCTGCCGACAAAGGGAGCTCTTTCCTTCCTCGCCTGTGGGCACAAAAGCACCTCCCCGCCAGCTCGCCAGCTTCATACATTTCTTTGAGCTGTCTGTAAAATAAACCTCGGGATCCTTTTCAGTCCTGTCGCGTGTCTTTGCTCCATCCTGCACACAGGGAAACGCAGCACCGTGCCCCGGGGCAGCACAGACCTGCCCATAAACAGGACCCCAGAAGAGTTGTGCCGCCAGGTGCGAGGACAGGGCCCAGCTCCCTGTCCCCGTTTGTCCTTGCACAGCTTTTCAGAAGCACCGATATCACTAACGGCTTTCTGGGGGTGCAAACGGCACGGGTACAAGCGGGCCTTTGCTGCGGTCCCCGCTCCTTAACGCTGCGCCCAGCTTCCCTCCCTCTCTGCCACCCTTTGCCACCTTTTCTGGCCGCGTGTCCGGGAGCTGGCAGCCCCGAGCAGCTCGCGGAGCAGCAGCGTGTTGGCACGGGTCGGTCCCGGGCCCTGGGAAGCTGGAGGCACCACGCGAGCTGCGCTGATGTTCCCTCAGCCGGAGAGGCGCGTCCCTTATTAGATTAATATTTGTAATGTCTGCAGAACGTACGGGGGGAGCAGCGCTAATTCGCGCTGACGGGGGGGGAGACCCACTGAGAATTAGCTGCGCTTTGTTAAATGAAGGAGGAAGTGGATAAACACGGTGATTAAAAAACCAAAAAAGGTACCGTCTGCAACGCACGGTGCTCGTTTATCTGACAAGAGGGCTCTACTTTTAATTGTGCTTCATTGTTTGTTAGCAAATGCTCTGATTGTATTGCAGCAAGGGGGAATCGGGGACCTTGCTCTGGCGTTTCAGCCTGGGGCTGGCAGGGGGAGCGGCAGAGGGTGCCTCCAGGCCCTGGGGGCTGTGGATTCGGAGACCCCTGGATTTGGAGCCCCCGAGGACGCCGCGGTGCCCCAGCAGAGCGCAGGCGGTGGCTGCAGCACGGCTCGGGGCAGCTGCAGAGGTGCTGAGGTCTGTGCGTGGCCACACAAGGTCTGAAATCAGCCAGGGGTTGCTGCAAAGGCTGGTAAAAGATGTGTGGCTTCTCTGAGTTGTCATTATCATCATATTGTTTTTTAATTTGTGAGTTTACCTGCATCCCTCCTTGTTGTGCCACCGCTCCAGACCTTGTGCTGTACCTAACGCCAGCGCTGCTCGGCCTATTGGGGCCAGTGTGCCAGCAGGGCTGGGCTCTCCATCGGGTACTAAAATAAATATTGGGCTTTTTTTTTGTTCTTTTTTTTTTCTTCTGGGGTCAAGGCACCAGCTCGGATAGAAGCTGTGGAGGGGCTCGTGGCCTCTGCTGGGCAGTAGCTGAAGCATGGGTACAGTAGAAGAGTGGTGGTAATGGTGCCGCGCTGGCTGCGGAAGGGCGAGGAGCAGCGTGCCTTGGCCGGCGTCCTGCCCAGTGCCATGCCAGGGACGGGACACCTCTGTGGGCAGAGCCTGGTCACCAGCCCGGGGCACAGAAGGCTGAAAAACCCCCGTGAGCTGTTCCCTTAGGCAGCTCCAGCTGCCCCTGAGAGCAGAGAAACAAGCTGTAGGGTGTACTTAGGCTCCCATGGGACAGGCTACGCCTGCTCAGCCCGGGGCTGTAGGTCCTGCTGAAGGTCTCTTTGCTCTTCCTCCTCGACACCGAGTTGTTCCCTCTTTGCCCTTTCCCTGGCTGAGGGCTCCTGGTGGGTGCATTTGTGGCAGGGGTGCTGCAGGGTGGCTCGGGTGCTCATTGCCTGGGCGCTGGGTCCTGGTCTTCAGGCTGGGGGCGAGGGGGCGGCGTGGTGGCTGCTGGAAGGCTCCCGAGTGAGCCCTTCGGAAACAAGGGGAGGGCTGTGGAAGAAAAGCCATGGCTGGAGAGCCTCCAGGAGATGCTCGTGGCACAGGGGGGTGAGGAGAAGCTCACTGCAGCGAGAGGTGAGCAGCTTCTGATGGCCACCAGCTGCTAAGGCAGGCGTTGGGCTTGTCTGACGAAGGTAGAGAGAGGGATGTTGTGTCAGCGATGGCTCTGCTTGCTGGTGTCGAGGGACTTGTGTTCAAGTTGTTCCCCTGTGGCACGAGGTGCTCCAAAAACCCCCAGTGCTCCTTGTCCTTGGAGCCTCGCGTGTGCCGAGAGGGGTTTGCTGGGTGCGGTGGCCTCTTATTAAATCTTACTAAAAGCCCGGTTATTGGTCCTTAGCTCAGGTGGATTTTCCCCCCTCTGCTTTGGAGTCTCCCTAACACGCAATTCACCGCACGGTCCCGGTGAGCAGCACGAGCAGCACGAGCGCATCTCTGCGGGGAGAGGGCTGGGGCTCGGTGACTCCGATGCGAGGCACGAAAGTGTTTCCAGGGCTTTGCGCTCAGCTCCTGCCCGCGTCAGGGAAACACGAGCGCCAGCGCACGCGACCTAATGCATTTTAAAATCTTCCCTCTCTGAGGGCGAGCTCCGGGTTAGCAGGTCAGCCGATCTCGGCGAGCCGTTTAGCGCGCATTAAAATCCCAATTTATGCAGTGCGCGCTGCGGTGTTAGAGCCGGCAATCAGGCGCTTAATAAAAGCACCTCCGGCCCTCCTCTTTCACTTCGCTGAAAATAAATGCCTTTTTGATGTAAAAATGGAATTAGGAGCCATGCTGCATTGCTATCCCAGCGCGGTGCATGGCTCGGGGTGCGCGACGTGCTTGGTGTGAGGCAGGTTGGTGCATTTTGGTGCCCGCACGCAGACGGTGCCTGGGAGAGATCTCCAGCCAGCGTTCAGTGGAACATCACTCCGCGTGTCTGAGAGGCACAGGGAGGCTGATTGGCAGCTCCACTCCTTCTTTTTGTTTCTGCTCCTGGATGAAACAGCAAAACAAAACTCCGTGCGGCTTAAAAAAAAACACAAAATTATATGGAAATGTGACTTTTTGTCTGCCTCTTCCTTTTAATGCGGGAGAGTCAGAGATTTTAAAGTTATGGTTCCCACAGCAACTGTAAGTCTCAGCTGGGGTGCGTGTGCTGTGCTTGGCAGGACTGTGCGTGCTGTTAAATTTATGCCCGGCGTGCGTACGGGCGGCACGGCACAGCGAGCAGCACGGCTGCGTGCAGGGCACGGGGCTGGCGGGGACATGCTGCAGGACCCCTTCCTGCTAAACCCTCGGGGCCAGGAGCTGCATTGCCCTGCACCACTGTGGGTCCGGAGGTGTCGGTGACCCTGATGGGCACCTGGGCATTGGCTGGAGCACCCCTGGGTGCTTTTCCCCGAGCATGGTGCAGGGCTGGGTGCCGTGCCCTGTCTTTGCTGCAGCTCAGCGGTTCTGTAACAGGCAGGGAAAGTGGGGAAAAACGGCATGGGATTGGTTTTCTTCTGGCCACAACTCACCCAGCCGTGCCTGCTGAGCAAGGCGCTGCAGCGTGCGCCGTGCTCTCGTGGCTGTGATGGGAACTGAGCACACCCAAAGGGAGCGTGTGGTTATGTGAGGTGGGGCTTGGATGGGGGCTTGGGGTGCGCCTGGGGCCATGCTGTGGGTTTCAGGGGTTTGTCCCGTACCGTTCCTGCCTCTTCTTGAGAAATGTGGTTGAGTTGTTCCAATCTCGAGGCTGGATCCAGAGATCTGAGGAGTAATTTTTTACGTCCTGGGGTTTAGTCTCTTCCTCGCTGCCCTTCGTGCTGGCTGTCCGGGGTGTGACCGTGGTGCCCTGCCTCGGTTTCCCTGCCCACGGATGAATTAGCCGGTGCAGGGATGTGCCGTGCTTCGTGGGCAGTGAAGGGCAGCGCTTCCTCCTGCCTGGCAATGGCCACAAGGCTGCGGGAGGTCAGAGAAGCCCTGCGAGCTGTGCTCCTGGTGACGTGCCACCAGGACAGCAGTGACGTGCAGCCAGCCCTGGCACCTTGCTGCCACCCTGAGCCTGCCTCGCTTCAGTTTTTCCTCTCCTTCCCCTGCCCCTCTCTTTCTTCATTGCTGGGGGGAGTTGCGCGGCCAGAGGCCGTGTCCTGCAGCCGGGAGGGTGGGAGCCAGCCCAGCGCAGAGCAGGGCAGGATGACGGCAGGTGTAGGAGGGGGAATACTCGAACGCGTCTGCAGAGCCCGGCCTTATTTTTCATCATTAATGTTCGGCAAGTAGGTGCAAACAGGGCGCTAATTAAGATTTGCAGAAGAAATATTTAAATTGAGAGGTGCGGTAACGAGAGAAAGAGCAGTAAGGCAAAGGAGGCCGAGGGAGGAGCTGGTGTGAGATCTGGCCTGGGAGGGAAGGGAGCAGGCTCCAGGCGACTGGGCGAGTGGGATGGGGCGCTCTGGTTCTCAAACTGCTGTGTGCAGCTGCGTCGGGTGTCAGTGAGCACAGGGGGCAGAGGATGGATGGAGCCGGGGCTTCTCCTGCAGCCGTGGCTTCTCCTGCAGCCGTCCTAGGGACTGACGGGCACCTCCGAGCTGGGCTGTGGCAGAGGATTGGGTGCAGAGCATTAATTGCTAATTAGCAGGCACAATTAGAGCAGGTAACGCGGGTGCTCCCAGCTCCACTTTGGGTTGTGCTGTGCCCTGGGACCTGGCCTCAGGAGCTGTGCCTGGCGGAGCGGCGTTCCCAGGGTCTCTGCCCGCAGCTCGCCATCGCTTTTAGTTAAAAGAATTAGAAATCTGTTAGTTCCAATTACAGCACGGCGAAAACCTAACGCAAATGTTTGCGGCACCTGCTCATTGAGCATTGCTTTATGACAGCCGTGGGCAGTGGCTGAGACGAGCCAGGAGAGGTTTGGGCATCAGGCTGTGAGCTTCGTCCTTGCAGCATCGCCCCTCGGTGGTCTGCCGCTCGGCTCTGCGGGCCTGGGGCTCTTCCTGCCTCTGCATTGGCCTCAAGGGGACAAAATCTTTGAAAGAAACACGGGAAAGACAAAGTGAGGGGATTAAATGTCAGCAGGGGCCGTGCAGTCATCTACTCGGACCTCAGGACTTCCTGAAGCCTTCTAGTTCTCACTCGAAGTAAAGCAAAACTTTTCTGAAAGCATCCAGCTTTGGTATAAAAAAAATAGAACTTGTCAGTGATGGATAATCCACTGCAACCCTGGTAAATTGTTCTGGTGTTTAATTACCTTCCCCGCCAGAAAGGGAAAAGCACACTGCTTGAAGAGCTCACGGGGGCTGTGTGCTTTCGCCTCTGCGCGCTCAGCGTCCCAGGGCTCGCAGGGCGAGGCAGGGGTTCGGTACGGCAGCCCCAGGGGTGCCCCCGCTGCCGGCCTTGCTCCCCGAAGCTGTGGGCTGGAACCACAGCGGGTGGCGTGCTGCTCGGGAACCGTCCCAGGGCACTGTCCCTGGAGCGGTGGCCTCGGGCTGCGGAGCCCTGGCTGAGGCAGAAGCAGGCAGCGGTGGGGCTGGCACAGCGCGGGGCAGTAACTGGGTTTGGATATTGCGTGGGAATGTTAGTGGCTTCACGTTACCTTATTTTTTTCCCCCAGAGTCAAACATGTCGTTAGTGCTCAGAGGGAGCAGCAGCAGGGGTTCGGTTTAGCGCCGGGCTGAGCGCGGTGCTGGTTTGCAGCAGCTTTGCTCGGCGCTGCAGAGAGGATGTTTTGGTCTGCCTGGCTGGGAAATCGCGGGCGGTTTCCTGCCTTCAGCCAGAAAGCTGTGCACGGTGCTGTGGTCGCTTGTTGCCTCTGTGTAAAGATGAGAGTCACTTCAGGGAAAGCAGCGAGGGGCACACAGAGGGACGTCAGCCCGTGACGGAGGTGCGAGCGAGCGGCCGGGCTTGCCAAGGGAGAGCTGCAGGAACTGCTCGTTGGGAACGTCCTGCCTGGAAGGTGTTTTCCTCAAACCTCAGGTAACAAAGACACAAACACTGGTGCCAGTACAGGGGCTGGGGAAAAGGCAGAAGCCAGCAGGTGCCAGCACCTGGCAGGGAGACAGAAAAAGCTGGCAGGCGCTTGCTGTGTCCTAGCCCAGGAGAGAGGTCTCTGCAGGTCACGTGGGGATTGCTCAGCGCTGCTGAAGAAGGGATGGAGCTCAGGTATGGTTCCCAGGGGCACCTGCCTCTTCAGCCCCTTTTTGCTCTAGACCGTTAGGGCTTCTAGTGTAGGCTTCCCTAGGGAAGGGTGGTACTTTGTGTGGGAACAGGCGGCCTTTCCCATCCTCTTCTTGTTTCAAAAAATAGAAATAAATTACTTGTAGGTGCTTGTATTTTGAAGTCCTGATCCTCTGATCACCTGGAAGTGGTCTTTTTGTGGGGCAGATCATTGGTAGCAGCTGTTTGCCTTCCCTGAAAGAGGCAGGAACATCTGCATGGGGTGTCTGGTGGTTCACCCAGGCTGTGGGGCTGGTTTGGGTTGGTTCTGAGCAGCACGCGCCTCTCTGGCTGTCCAGAAATCGCTCAGCATTTTGGGCAGGTACCCAAAGGCTGATCGCCCTCCGGATCAGCAGTTTTGCAGCCTGTGTCATTTATACAACACCCAGGCTCTGGCAGGACTTGAGGTTTGGAGGGGGCTCCTTCCAACGGTTTTTCTTTGGTGTTTATAAGAAGCCGCAGCCTCGCTGCTTTCCAGCTTCACCTGAGCTTTGTTCCCGTCCCATGTAAGAACCTTGAAGCTCTGCAGTCCTGCACATGCACGCGTTTTCCTCACCAGCCCCCTCTTCCCTCGTGTCATGGCTGGTCCCCATGCACGTTCCCCTCCCGTGGCTCTCAGCAGCCTTCCACGCCACAGAAATGGGACCACGTAGCCAGCCCTAACAGGACACCGGCGGGACAGGACCACCGAGCAGCTTGCCCTGCCGTGACGCTGAGCGCTGTTTCATCGCCCGGGCACTTTTTCCTGCCAAGCCTCGTTGCAGGCCCTGGCACTGCACCCTGGGTTCCTCCTGCCCCGAGCCCTGGGGCAGGATGAGGGCTGCTCCTGGCGTGGTGCTCGCTGGGACACGTCCCCGTCCCCTGCAGTGGCCGAGGAGGACGCGGTGCGGGGAAGGCTCCAGCGAGCCCGGGGCACGCGGGAGGGAAGGGCATTACGCGGGAGAATATGCATGTTCACAGCTCAGAGGATTAAAGGCCCATGTTCTTATCACTGCAGAACAGAGTATTATAAATCCAGCCTTAGCATACCAAATCCCCTCGCGGCTCGGCCATTGTTTGGGAATATTAAAAAGCTCTGAGACAGAAATAATCAGTTTCCGAATGACACATTGTCAAATAAAACATTTCTCATATTATCCCTTCCTTCCCCTTTCTCTCTCCCGCTCCCTCAGTTGGATAATTTAACATGAAAAATAGATTAAAATGAGGCTGGCTTGAATGCCTCCTAAGTTTGACTTTTTTTTTCCCCAGGAAGCTCTCCCTGCGTGTGCGCGGCGCTGAAACAAGCCGCTGCAGCGCGGGGTCAGGGACGTGGGGAGCGCGTGAAACCGAGCCGCTGCCGAGCGCCAGGAGAGCTCCCCGAGGGCTGGGCATCGCCGCCGGACACCTGGGCTGCTCTAGTCCCAGCTCGATGCGAGCCCAGCTCCCAGCTGGGCCCAAAGAGCCGTGAAACTGAGCCCAGGGCAGACAGGGACGTGGTCACAGCGGCCCCTGTCCTGTCCCCATGGGACGCGGGAGCTGCTGGGAGCCCTGGGCTTGCTTGAGCCATCCCTGTCGTTGCTAGTGATGGGCCCCGAGCCAGGAGGAACAACAAACTAATACCATCTGTGGCTTTAGGCCTTTCTGTAATTCCTCCTGAGCGGACAGATCTCTAATCTAATCGGCTGGGAGTTTTATTCGCTCTCGTTGTCCAAACCATTTCCCCAGGGCTGGCGCGGTGCTCGCCCAGCCGGGCAGGCGCGTGGCCTTGGCACTGCTGCGGGTGCTCAGACCCGTTCCCGGCTTGTTGCTGGCCCCAGCTGGCAAAGCTGCTCCTCGTGCCCGGGCTTTCTCAGTCATCCTGGCCTTTTCCACATGTCTGGGTTGCCCTTGTGCAGTTCTGGGGCTCAGTGCTTGTTTGCCAGAGGGCGCAGAGCAGAGCGGAGCAGCTCTGTGCTGCCCAGCAGCCGTGCTGCAGTTGCAGAGCACGTCCCAGTGCACGTGGTGTCCATCCTGGGGCTTGGCATTGAGGACCTGGGGAGGGCTTTCCGCAGTAGGCACATCGGCAAGCGTTGTTTCTCAACATTTCTATAATACAAGAGCTCTTGCTTCGCTAGAAGTACTCCAGTATCCAAGGCAGACCTGATTGTGCCATGTGGTTTGTCGCCTCGAAGTTTGCCTCTGATGCATCCGTGTCGCCGGGCTTCCCTTTTGGAGGGTCTGTGTGCCGTGGTTTCTGTCGTGCAAGCAGGGTTTCTGAGGAAGCAGCCTTGGTGTGGGGCTGCAGGAGCTGCTCTGGGATGTCCGCACACCAGGCACTGCAGAGCCCCCCCAGTGCACTGCTGCTCCAGCTTGGAGTGTCCCTGCTGCTGCTGCTTGATCAGGGAAGGTCGGGGGGGGGGGGTCCTTGTGCAGGAGGGGCCCTTCAGGAGCTCCAGCGAGCCTTGCCCTGCTCCCTGCTGCGCTTCCTGGCCGCTAAAGCGTTGCGGTTTGTGATGGCACGTCAGCTAAATTGGGAAAGTCACGCTGAGCAATGTCATCCCCAATCCCCCAGCCAGTCTCCCATTAGTGTCAATTAGGGAAGAGACGAGGAAGCGGAGGGGAGGGGAGCGGGCTGCTGCTGCGAGACCCCGCACCGGGCTCCTGCCTGCAGTGCCGGGCTGGGGTCTCCCCTCCCTGTCCCCCCTCCCTGTCCTGTGCCCGCAGCCCTGCCCCAGGCGTGCAGGATGCCACCGTCACCACCCTGCCCATCGCTGCCCATCGTGTCCCCACGGCTGCCTGAGCGCCGTCTCCCAGCCAGCTCATTTCTGACGATGCCTTTTTACAACCCACCCTCTTTATGAGTCTGAGCACGGCGCCACGTTTTGCATCGAATGCAGAAGAAATATTTGCATGTCTTTGCTCTGCTCCTGCATGCTTTGTAAAGTTCCCAGCCACGGCGTTCCTCGTGCCAAACAGATGCCTGCCCTGCCCTGCCTGCTACATGTCACGCCGTAAAGCCCCGATTGCTCGCACCGCTCCTGATTTACATGCCTTGCTTTGCTCCTCTGCCACAGGATAAAATTGCCTGGGTGCTGCGGGGAGATGGAGAGGCTCAAATTTGGCAAAGGCACAGCTCCTGCTGCGCCCCTGCTGGCCTCCCAGGCAGCCAGGGGCAGGGCTGGCCCCTGCTGCGCGTCCCAGCACCGCCGCATCCGTGGAGACACTGATAGTGGGGAAGTTTGTTCTTTTTGGCAGTGGCATGTATTTTTGTTGGTAATGTAGTTGGGAGCTGGGTGAAATGAAATGAGGAGGTGGGGAAGAGAAGAGCTTTGTAGAGAAGGTTGTGGTGTACCCATGGGTCTGCTGCTGACCCCTGGTAAGCGCTGCCAAGTCACTGAATGCTTTGCCATGGGGCATGTGCTGTGGCCTGAGGGTGACTTGAGGGATGCTACCCAAGGATGGAAGAGGAAAGACTTTAAATAACGCTGCTGTGATCGATGGTTTCATGGTTGTTTTGGAGAGCCAGGGATTTGGGTGCAGGATGTGGCCGTGAGGTGCTCCGCAGACCGGCAACATGAGAGGAGCCCCAGCTGGGGGGTGGGAATGGCACGTGGGGGCTGTCCCCTGCTTGTGTTCTGTGCCTTCCTCATCTGCAGCTGGGCAGCCCTGTCCTGGAGCTCCCAACGGGAGGAGCAGGGCTGGCACACACAGGAGCGATGAGCGGCTTTGGGTAACAGTGCCCCGAGGAACAGCAGTTGTGCGGCACCAGTCGTTGCACAGCCTTCTGTGCAAATGCGGGGTCTCTGCGGTGACCTGAGTGCTCCTGCGCTGGCTGCTGGGTTGTTCTTCTCCCGGGAGGTGGGGTGCAGGTACCTGCTCTCCCCTCTCCTTGGGCAGGGCACACGGGTTGGTTCTTGTGTCTGTGTGTGTGAGGGCAACCAGGGGCTGCATGTCCCCACCCTCACGGGGCTTGCAGAGCGCAGGTGGGGTCTGGGTTGCTGAAAGGGTGCTCTGGAAATGGAAGAGGAGAGTGTTCGTGGATGCTGGTCACAGCATCTCCTCGCCCCTCCCTCCACACCTCCTGACGTGTGCTCTTTGCTGTCCCGCAGGGTGGGCTGATCGCGCTGCTCCTGCTCCTCCTGGTCTTCACGGTGGCCCTGTACGCCCAGCGGCGCTGGCACAAGCGCCGCCGCATCCCACAGAAGAGCGCCAGCACGGAGGCCACCCACGAGATCCACTACATCCCCTCCGTGCTGCTGGGCCCCCAGGCCCGCGAGAGCTTCCGCAACTCGCGCCTGCAGGCCCACAACTCGGTCATCGGGGTGCCCATCCGCGAGACCCCCATCCTGGACGACTACGAGGACGAGGAGGAGGAGGAGACGCCGCGGCGGGCAGAGCCCAGCACCAGGGAGGATGAGTTTGGCAGCCAGGTGACAAGGACGCTGGAGAGCCTGGGCCGAGGCGGGGAGGAGAAGCCCGACTATGAGAAAAAAGGTTTGTCGCTTTTCTCCCTGCTCTTTCCCTCTCCCTGTCCCCTGCCAGGGTGTCTGCCCTGTGTGGGGCCACTGAGAGAGGAGGATCTGGGGGCTGGAGGGAGGGCACCCACCTCTCTCGTAGGCTTTTGTCCTAAGCTTTCATATTCACAGCGGTTTGCAGACCTTGTCCTGAAACTGTCCTCCCTGAGAGGGGACTCAGTGCTGGCTGGTGCTGGGGAAACTGAGGCAGGGGTGGCTGTGAGCCCTCAGCTGTCCCTGGCCCCTGGTCTCGCAGTGTGACCCTGCTGCGCTGTGCTGGGGACCCGGGTGCTGCAGGGCTTGCTTGCTCAGGAGCAGCTCAGAGATGTGACCTCTCTCTTTTGCCCAATCCTCTCCCCAAAGCAGTCTCCCATTCCCAGTGAGAGCTTGCCCAGCACGATGGCTTGGGTGGCATATCTGGTGCTAGCAGTGGCACGGACTGCTGTGAAATCCCCTGAGGTTTGGAGGATACCTGGCTGGGAAATAGAGCAAGGGGATTTGCTCTATTGCCATGGACTTGTGCGGTACACCAGCAGCCGTCCCGCTCCTCCAGCAGTGCTGATGAGGTTTGCTCCTGCTCAGCCTTTGTGCCAGGCTCCTGAGCAGGGCGAGAATGCTGGGACGCCTACCGGCTTCTTGCTGGGGGTGAGTGCTGGCACAGGGGCACCAATCAGACCAATTTTTATTCTCTGGGTGGCAGAAATGCTCATCGTCTCGCCGTCGAGCAGTGCATCAATTCCAGCAGGTAGACGTGTCAGTGCGGCGGGGCCCCGCTGAGCCCCACGCTCCTCTGAGAGCCGCTGCACAAAGCTGTGGTTTCTGGGAGCAGCCAAACGTTCCCCGCGTTCTATGCGCCGAGCAGTCAGACAAACGATCCTGGAGTCACCCGCAAACAAAGTGATCGGGGCTGCAGGTCTGAGACGTGCGCGGAGGGGCTGGAAGCGGAGGGGCTGGAAGCGGCAGATCAGAGAATTCTCCATGCGGGAGGAACAGCGGGGCTGGACCCGTGGGGCTGTGGCAGATCTCAGATGTGAACTATGCCTACCTGTGGTGTTTAGTCTGTTACAGAAGGCATGGCAGGCACGGCTTACGTAGCCGCTGAAGCCTGTACAGTTCCATACACCTGGCTTCTGGCTGTTGTTGTGTCTTCTCGCATGGTGCTGCGAGGTGTGGAGCTGGGTAATGTGCCTGTAGTTCAGGTTTGGACCCCCGGCGGCTGCAGCGAGAGGTGCTGGGGTGCCCGTTCCAAGCAGGTGAGGCGCTGCAGGTGCTTCATGCCTTCCCCCGGGGTGCTGGGACGTGGAGGAGCTCCGGTGCCAGCTTGGGTCCCTACGGGGCAGCCAAAGGCTGGATGCAACAGGGCAGGCAGACAGGGCCCTGTGCCGTCAGACGCGGTTGTTCCTCCTGCACAGAGAGGAGCAGCACTTTCCCCAGAGTGCTCGGGCTAATGTGCATTTGATTGCCTGCATTTTTAAAACCTGTCTCTGGGAAACTGCATCACCCACCTCTACTTATCGAAATGTCATTAGAAGCGGTTTAATGCAGTTAACCTGCAGCTGAACAAACAAAAGGGCAGCGTGGCAGCGCTAATTGCTGAGCACCTCCAGCAGAAGGATGGGAGCAGGGATGGACAAAGCCACTTTCTGCTCGCAGGGTGCCACCGGGCCGTGCCTCCTGGCAGCGTGCAGTTCCCGTACAGGCTGAGTGGTCCCTGCTGGAGCACCTGTGCTGGAGGGATGGGGACAGGGACCGCTGGGCTCAGCTCCCACTTCTGCCGTCCCTCACACCGCAGTGTGGCGGAGGGGACAGCGTGTGGGTCTGAGCAGCAGAGCCCAGGCAACACATCGTGCCTGGAAAGCAGCTCCCCCAACCCGCGGCAGTCCTCGGGGGTGTCTGAGGCTGTTTCCTCCACCCACGAGATGCTCCTTACTCTCTGCTCTTTTAGGCAAGGTGATTACAGCAGCGATGGTTATCGCTGCTCAAACAACCGCAGCGATGCGCAGGGGTCCGCCTGCTGTCCTCGAGTGCTGATCTGGGCATCCCTGTTAGCGTCCTCCTTTGTGTGCAGCTGGCTCCCACGGGCCTGCCGTGTTAATGGATGTTTCCCCGACCCTCTGCTTAGTGAGAGCGAACGAATGAAGGCCTTCGTACACTGTAACTGAGCTGCCTCTTTTATTCTTTCATATTATCTTCTTTGTTTTGCTTTTCTATAAATTATTTAGAGTTGTGTGAGTGGGGAAGACAGCAGTAACTGCATTTCAGTGCTCTTCAAGACATAATAGTAAACAAGATCTAGGGCAGAATATTAAACTATCTGAGGGCTTCAGGAACTGGCAATAAAGTCGTTTTTATGCTGACTGCAACCCCCTCGAGCTGGGGCTGCGGGCTGGGCTGCTGCCCCCAGGCTGTACCCACCGGTACAGCCCGTGATGCCGTCATGCTTCGCGCCCTGACGTGAGGCACGTTGGTGCCTTTTCTGGTTCTGATCGCTGAAAACCGTGCTGGTTCGCTGTGTGTTTCCTCCCCCACGGGGGAGGAAACCTTCCTTCCCCTCTCTGATGAGGCTTTGCTGAAGCAGCCGAGCTGCGGTGTGCTCTGGTTGCGCCTCTCTGCTAAAGCTGCCCAGACAGAGCCTGAATCATCAGGGATGAGGCGGTCCAGATGCTGGATTTCTAGAGCAGAAATGCAAATTCTCAGCCCTCCTGGCTGGCTGGCACGTGCCTGGGAGCTGCGGAGATGTGGGACACGTCCGGGGCACTGCAGCTGCTGCCACCTGGCCACGAGCAGCAGGTGCAGCTGGGCTTCCCCGGGGACATGTGGGTGGGATGGAGCGGACACCGCGTTCCTGGTGATCCCCAGCGGGGGATATTGGGGATGTTCAGGCGAAATTTTACGGGTGGATTCATCAAGGGAATCCCAGCTGGAGCCTGGCCATGGCTCTCCCCAGTTGCCTTGCCTCCGTGGTCCCGCTGCCTGGCCCGGAGCTGTCGGGTTTGGGTGCAATTACCAGGGCTGGGCGAGGAGCTGTGCCCGTGGACACGGGGCACGTCAGCGCCCCAGGGAAAAGCTCCCCTTGGCACTCCCGGCGTGTAGCATTGTGATAAGACACCTAGTGGGGCTTGTCAGCGGGCTCCAAACGGTATCATCGCCGGGGCTGTCACCAAAGGCTCTTTCAAGTGTCAGTTCCCAACATTAATTACCAGGGATGGCACATGCGATGGAGATGGAGCGCTTCGGCTCGCCCTCCACCTGCTTGTGCCGCCTGCCTTCCCCCGCATGCCGGGCAGTGATTGATGTGCAGGTGCTGGGAGCTTCCCGTCCGTTGGGATCCACGCACACCGTGCTGCACTCCTGTGGGCTGTTGGGCTCAATCGCCTTTCTCTACAAGGAAGTGTGTTTTTTCTCTATGTTTTTGTATTTATCAGATCAGGTGGGAAGCAAACTGGACATCTCCGCAAGGTGCAGCCCTGAACAATGGGAGGGAAGTCCCTGCCCGGCGCGGCAGGTCAGGCAGCACAGATAACCGCTTCCCAAACCGTGGGGGAGCCGAGCGGGAATGCACGGAGCCAGACGTTCCCTGCCTTCTCAGGTTCCTCTGCGCTGCTGCGGCTGCGAGGGCAGCTCCCTCATGCTGCCGGAGCATCCGAAGTGCAGCCCGGTGCAAACAAACAGGGGAGCGATGTGCTGAATAATGACATCTAGCAACGAGCGTGTCTGAGTGATAAAGTTAATGAAATTACAGGTTCTGACCTGATACCGGGCTCTGCTGCGGGTAGATAAACAGCAGGGCAAAGATGAGATGTTTATTTCTCCCCAGCCGCAGCCTGTAATCTGGATGCACCGAGCGGGGCCATTAACATTATTGCTGTTATGCAAAATCAGTTTTGATTTGGGGAAGGAAAAAAAAAAGAAAGAAAAATCCCCCAACTCCCTAGAAAAATGGAAAGCTGACAGAATTAGAATTGCAGCAGGAGCACAAACTGACCCGGTGACATTGCACAGAGCCCAGATGAATTTAGACAGAAGAGAAATCTGAGGCAGTTTAAGAAGAAAAGTACTCTTTTCTATTAATACAATAAAATGAAATAGAGGGAGGAGGTGATAACCGGCTCTAATTAGCCCAAAGGATGCTTTTGTGTCGCTATGGAAGGGCAGCCACACAGTCTCCTTGTGGTTTTGGGGTTATCACTGGCAATTAGAGAATCTCCGTGGGGTTTGTGCCTCGTGGGTGCCACCTGTCCAAACCCAGTCCCCGTGCGTACGAAGCAGCCTGCAGTTCCTGGTGAAGTTGTGCGGGCAGTGTTTGCGTCCTCGCTGCCTCTTTGTGCCATGCCCCATCTCCCCAGGTGGTTTCCATCCCATGCTCCTGAGGGTTTCTGCTCTCTCACCTTTCCCAAGCAGATGGCCTCAAGCTCTCCAGCCCTTTGGGAGTCCCCGACTCGCTTTGATCTGTTAGCACACTCGGCTACCATCTCCGCCAGCACCCTCGTATCCCTCAGCGGCAGGATCGCTTTGCTTCTGCTGCTCAAGCCCTGTCCCACGGGGTTTGGCCCCCAGTCCATCGGTAGGTGGGACGCGCTGGGTACGTGGAGATGGAGCTGATAAACGAAGGTAGTTAGAGCCCAGCAAGCAGGTGGGGATGTCCCTAGGTGCTTGTGGGGTTGTCTGAGGTTCCCCTGGACCCTCCAAGGGTTCCCCTGGACCCTCCAAGGATTGGGAAGCCAGTTGGGGGGCATGGGGAAGAGACTGCCGAACCAAAACTCCTGTCTGGTGAAAGCTGAGCAGAAACTAGATGTCAGAGTTGGAAATCAACTATCAGCAATTCCAGTCCTGCAACAAAGGACCGCTCTTTATTTTCTTTCTTTCTTTCATCATAAAAATATATATATATATATATATAAAAACCTTTTCAAGCAGGTCTCTGTGCTCACCGCACCGCGCAGGCTGGGAACGGCCCCCAAGTCTAGACAGGAGGCAGGGCAGTGCCGGCGGTGCGGGTGATTAACGCCGCAGGCATATCAGGGGCGTGCTGCTGCAGTCATCCCGAATTCGTGTCTCCTGGACTTTCTTCTAACCCGCTGCTGTGTTAACGTGGCAAATCTCTGAAGTTTCCTCACTTAATCCGTGCTTTTCTCTGTAGTGAGAGCGAGAGGCTGCTGAGCCTGCCTGGAAGTTGGTCTCACAGCTGCAGCGAGCCTGGAGAGGTGGAACCAGCCCTGCTCTGGTGGCCCTGGCCACGTCCCTTAGTGCTTGCTCCTCATCTGTGACCTGGAGAAGGTAGCCACGGCAGGTGCCACAAGGGCTAAAGGAGTTACAAATGGTAGGGCAGGGATTTAAATCCAGTTTGTCCAGGCATGGGAACAAACTCCACCAGGTGTTAGCATCCGGTGGGGCTGCCTGAGCTTCCCCTGGGGCTGGGACCGTGGGGTGCTGGGGCTGGGACCTTGCGGGGGGGGGGGGAGCAGCTTTTTTACAGGGGGCTCTGTCTGCCTGAGAAGTGAGAGCAGGGAACCCAGGGACATGGGATGGATAAATGGGGATGCAAGAGGTCGTGGTCCCAACAGCTCGTGGCCTAACAGCTCTCGGGTTTCTCTGCAAGGGGGAGGCGCTGAAGGAGAATAATTTTGAGAGGGTCAGGGATGCAGGATGGCAGCACAGGGACAGGTGAGCAAGGATCCGACGTGGGCCGGGGATGTGCTCCCCGGGGCAGCACTCCAGGCTGAGGTCGGATTCTTGAAGCAGGAGAAAGAGAGGACCGAGATACGGAGCAATAGGGCAGGTAGTTGCAGCGTGTCCTGGAGGTGCTGCTCCTAAAACTAACACGGGAGTGCTGTAGGGGCTTGGAGGTGGGTTTAGAGACAGGGACGGAGCTGGGGCAGTGCCCTGCAGTGGGCAGGGGTAGGACGTTGTCCTCCCCGGTGGAGATCCCACAGTGGTGCCCCTGCCTCTGCGGTGGGGCCGGGTGCTGGGTTTCATTCCTGCAGGCAGATGCAGGGCCTCCGGGAGGCACAGCACCAACCAGAGGCTTCCCGAGCCTTTAATAAATAAAACAATGGCTTAGCATTTGCTGGGGCTGGAAAGGAAAATGGGACAGTGCGTCAGGCCGGCATCTGATGCGTCCTGGGGCTCTATCTTCTTTTCAGGGACCTAATGGGATCACGACCCTCTTTGTATTTGATCAGCTTTTCCCGGACCTAATCCTCAGCAGCTCCTTGTGTAATTTGCAGAGACCTTTGAAAAATGTATATTCACGCAGGCTGTGCGGCCGTGGTGCTAAGGGCTTTCTGCAATCCACCGCTCCCTGGCTGCAAACACAACCAACCGTGAGTTCTATTAAAAAAAAAAAACAAAAACCAAAATAAACAAGACCCAACAGGGCAGGAAATGGATCCCGATCCAGGAAAGCATTTAAGCACACGCTTAGCTAGTGTCTGTAGTTATCAGAGCAGTTAAGGCTGTCTTTAAGTGCGATGTGCTGAACTCCCACTGGTTGGAGAGTGTCGCTGAAAGGAAGAGTCTGGGGGCCCAGCTGCTGAGGTGGCACCAGGTGTGCCATCGGGCCCTTCGGTTTCATGGCGATGCCAGCTGCGTCTTAATGTTGGTTTGAAAACAGATGTACCTGCCAGAGAAAAGCTTTGCCTTCCAGAGAGAGAAACATAATTAATGTATTAATTGCCTTTGGAGCCCTCTGGATGGCTGCCAGGCCGGGGTGTGAGGTTTGTTTTGATCGCCGAGTCACGCTGATCGAATCAGCCCCGAATCTGGGGTGTCCCCACCTCCACGGACGGGCGCAGCCGGGCTCTTTGTCCCGCTGCTCCTGTGGCCCCTTCCCTCTGTGCTGCGTGCCGAGCGGTGGCACACGGCAGCGTCCCACCAGCGTGCCCAGGACGTCTGATGTGCCACCCGGCAGGGGGTCAGGGATGGGGACAGCCCCGGAGGGTCCCACGTCCCTCTGCTGACACCCAGTGAAGCATTAAACATCCCTCAGACCGCCCAGGGCTGCTCCTGGTGCCCAGCAAGCATCGTCATAGAGAAAGGGATCCTAGGGCGGATTCCTGATGCGACGCCTTTGTCGTTGTTTGTCTTCCCCTCCCTTCGCTGTATCCCACTCACTGATTTTATGAGGCAGAGGAGGGAAGAAGCAGATGGAAAATCAGCTCCTGATGATGCCATGAGGAACAGAAAACAAAACAGGGTGTTTTAGTTTGCCAGCATTTCGCTGAGCAACCCCAAGGGATGGTGGCTTCGTGACACCCTGCTGGCGTGTCGGGGCTTTGTGGCAGCCTGAGCCTGCAGCCGGCCCGGTGGCTCGGTGCAAAGGGAAGGACCTGCTGTGATCCCCTCTCCTGGCCCAAGCTCGGTGACTTGGGGTCCCCCGGGGCAGCAGCTCTTTTAACTTTGGGTTTTGCAGGTTTTGTGGGACGGTCTCAGCCCCTCAGCGCCTGCTGAAGTTGTCGTGGCAGTTTTGTGTGCAGGAGCCCTGAATTCCCTGGGTGTCCAAAGTGCTTTTCATCCAGGCAAAATCACCAGCTCAGAGAAGATGAGCTGTGAAGTTTTGGCTGTCCAAGGAAAACAAGCCATCAGGAGCTATATTTATATAAACGCCAGGCCCGTGTTCCTCGCTCTGTGCATGACGATGAATGTTTGATAACGTGCTGCATTATTAACGGCAGGGCTGGGTTGTGGGCCAGCTGGTGACCAGGATTAGCTTGGAGAAGACGGTTTTTGCCTGGTGCAAGTTCTAAGAAGTAGTGTGGTGGCTGCTTATTCTCCTCAGAAGACCCTGCGGGATCTGAAGCGCCCTCCCTTCTGGGGTTTTCTGTGCTGGGACTGCTTCGTGGCGCGTTGCACCTTGCAGTGGAGCTGGGAGCGCTGTCCTCAGGGTGTTCCTCCCACCCACGACGCAGTGTCAGCATGGAAAAAACCTGCCTTTGGCTCCTGAAGTCAGAGCGAATGTGGAGAGGGAGCGTGGAGGCTGCAAGGAGGGAGAAAAACGTGCAGCGTTCCCGTTTCTGATGGGAGCAAAGAGGTGCTGGTGAGCTTTGGGCAGCCCCTGGGCTGCATCGCCTGGTTCGTGTCACCTGCCTGGGAGCACGGGGATCGCTCAGCCCCGGGTGCTGGGCACGTGGCACTTGGTGCTTTGTCACCTTGGTGTTCAGCAGGCATCGGAGCTGAGCTGCTTGGCATGGCGAGGGTCACCCAGCTATGGATCCAGGCTTCGGCTGGGAGGGGAGCAGGGAGGCCAGCTGCAGCTCCTTGGCTCCATTGGCGTGCCCTCTGCCTTCGGGTCGTGTTGTACCTGGCCCCGCCGCCCTGCCCCTTCACTTTGCCAGCCTGCCCCTGAGGAAGATGGATCGGGGCCGGGCTCCTCTGCAGACCTGGAGGCTGCCGGCACCTCGCAGCCCCATCCATCACGCGGCAGCGACCTACCTGCAGGGCCGGCGGGAAAGGAGCTCATTAACAAGGGCTTCAAATCACCGCTCGCTGAAGGCCCCGGTGAGTTACAGCCTGCTCTACGCCTTCCCTCCCTGCAGCGGGATCCTGCCGAGCTCAGCCTGGTGCCGGTGTTTCCGAAGGGTTTTTACTTCCATGGCCTGGGCTTTGAGGCCAGCAGGTGCTGCCACGTCCAGCTTCGTCCTCCAGCTGGGCTTCCTCGGCCACCTAGGGATGGGGCTTCCTCCTGCCCTCGGTGGACTCGCAGCGGGGCTCCCCGGGGCGCTTTTACTCTGATTTGGGGAATGTGGGAGGAGGGAGGCTGGAGGGCAGCGCTGCTTGGAGCCGGCGGCTCTTCCCCACCACGCAACATTAGCCCGGGCTGCTTCGTGTGCCCATTAGCACCAAATGGGGAAGCTTCCTCCAGGGTGTTTTTATTTAAGTTTTCAATTACTTTATAACTTGAGGAGTGTTAGCTGCTGCCGAGGGTCTGCCCATCTTCTCTGCTCTCTGCTTGCTGGGAAAGCTAAAAAGTGATGGTGCCTCATAAAAGAAGAGGTGGGAGCGGAGGGGGGGGAAGCAGAGTCTGCGTTGGCCTGGACCTTCTCGGTGCTGGGATGGAGGGAGCTGGGCGGGCTTGGTGGGGCAGCGTCCCGCTGCCAGGGGCTTTTCCTTGCTGCGGTTCCCATCGGGAGGAGAAACGGGTGAAGGGGACAAACGCCTTGTGGATGTCACGGGAGGGCTGTGCCACAAACGCGGCTGCCCCCTAGGAAGAGCTGAGGATTCCCTAGGGAGAATCAGTCCCCGGGGAGGGCAGAGGCAGCCCGGGGGGGCTGGCACCCGGCAGCTTGGCAGGGCACTCCCAGCAAGCTGGGCTGCAGGGCTGCGGCTCGCGGGCGTTTGATCTTTAGCAATGTGTTTATAATTACACCACATTATCTTAATTACCAAAATGGGAAGCCAGGAGCGTGGCGAGGGGAAGGGAAAGGTGGAAAGAAGCACGGCGGGGAAAGTGAGGGGTGACAAATAACTCCCAGCTGCCGTCGGTGGGGCCATGGGAGTCGGGTCGGCGCCGGGAGCAGCGCTAGTAATACAATGCTTATTCATTTCATATCATAAAAAAAAATGGAAGTGCTTTGCAATTACCCAATTCCAAATGAAATTAACATTCCGTGGCATTTTCCAGTAAACGGTTAGTTTGCACACATGAGTGGAGGCAATTAGCTGGGAAGTGATTGAGCGCCGTGACTGGAGAGAGGATGAGGATGGGTCGGGGCGCGGGGCAGGCGCTGCTGTGGGCTCTGGAACCCCGACCCTGCGGGCTGGGTGCTCGCCACCCGAGGGGCTGCTCAGCCACCCTGAGCAAGGGCAGAGGCTGCAGGTGTTTGCTCCTGCAGGTATTTGTTCCTGCTCCTGCAGGTGTTTGCTCCTGCAGGTATCTGCTCCAGCTCTGTGTAGGTGGGAGGAATGGCAAAGCTTTGCATGGGAGCAGAAAAAGGGAGAAGCGAAGAGCTGGGTTCTGTTGATCCGGATTAACCCTCTTTCCTTCCCGAGCTTTGCTTTGTGATCTCTCTGTGCTCCGGCTGCCGCGGTTGAGCCGAGCTGCTCTGATCCAAAGCAGACTCAGGGCCAACCAAATGTCTCTGCATCAGCATGAAAAAAATTGGGCTCTGTCTCTTTGTGGTGGGCTAAAAGCAAGAAGGAAGGTGGTGAAATGCGAGGGTTCTTCCAGAATTATTTAGCACGGGTGCTTTAGCTGAGCTTGTGCCCAAGGACAGCCGACCGTGTGCCCGTGGTTGTGTGCGGTGCCTCTTGCCGTGAGCCCCGGAGGACGTCTCCCCTCCCTGCGGAGCTCCAGGGGTGCAGAACCCCCTGTGCTCTGCACACTTGGGCAGCACCAGCGGGGTGTCACGGGGCTTTGTGCAGGGCGAGGGACTTCTCAGTGGCCGCGTTTGCCTGCCCAGGCTTTAGACTCTGTTTCTTGTAGGAGTTTTAAAGGAAATAGTGATGCTAGCAGCACAAGCAGCTCTGTTTCGGATGGGTGTGCACCCGAGGCTTGACTTTCTTTGCTACTCAGAAAGCAAATTTTTGATTTTTTTCTCACCATCAAGGTTTTTTTAAAGTCAGCCTCTGTGGCCCAGATTCTGCAGCACCTCTGAGTGACCCCAGCCGGCTTTGAGCTCCGCGGGGTGCCCGGAGGAGCATCTCCAGGCTGGTCCCTGCAGAAGGGGCGGCCGGGGCTGCTCCGTGGGGCGGTGGGAGTCTGGTCCCTTGCAGAGCTGGAGCTGAGGGCAGGGGGGAGCTGGGGACAGAGGGGCTGTAGCCAGGGCAGAAGCATCCCCTGGCCACCTCTCCTCTCTCCTGTGTATCACAGCCACCTTGAGCTCCTCCAAGACAAACCTCCAGACGTGCACAGGGGGTCACAGCTCTCTGTAGGGTAACTGCTGAATCCAAGGCAGACCCCCTTGGTGTGCCCTCAGAGGGCTGTGGGCTGCGTGGCACCCTCCGGACCTGTCCCCCCTGGGGACCTCGGTGGGATCGCAGCCACCGCGGCTCCGCGAGCTGCGTCCCCGCCGTGCCGCACGCCTCTCCCGATGTCCCCCTTCCCCGAGCCGTGTTAAAAGCCAGCGGAGACTTCTTCAGGTTTGTCGAACTACTGAAAGCCTGCGATGGTATCAGGGCTTCTTCCTGCCTCGTGCCAGATAAGGACAGTGCTGGCTCCGAGCCCAGGGCCGAGGGTGGTGGGGAGGGGGGTAGGGAAGCCGTCATCTGATGAATATGTGAAGGAGGAAAGTACATTTGCTCGGTTTCCCTCAAAGAAGACATCACAAATGAAACTTTTAACTCCTGCTGCTGCCCCATCCCCCTCCAATTTGCAATTCCAATCAGGTTCTTACGTATAAAAATCTATTTTTGTAGCGAGAGATTTATTAACATATAAAATAGTCTATTAATGTATATTAATGCCTACGTAAAGAAATGTATACATCTGCTATTTCAAAGCCCAACAAAAAGGGAAGGGAGAGAAAAGAAGCTGAGATGGAACACGAGCCTGCTTCCAAAACGCCCTCGAGGTTCCCATAGCCCCGTGCTGCTGAACCTGAAGACCTCTGTGAGCGAAAGAGCTTCCCGAAGAGGTTGAGAGCCACGCTCTGCCCTCGCAGGGGTGGCCCGGAGGTGTATGCTTTGCAGGAGGTGCTCGGTGCCCTGCTGTCCACGTGGCTGTTCGTGCTTGGTTTTGATTTAGGCACACACACAGGTGTATATATCATTTGTATGCATACATACAATTAATAAATACGTGCAAGCATATACATATAAATAAATACGTGTTTATATAAATATTTTCTATATATGACATACATTTTTTGGATGTTATGTGTATACAATATGTTTTATTCATACAGATGCTGAGCTGGCCGTGTAATGCAGTCAGCACTCTCCTGGTACTGCGTGAACTCAGCGTGGCTGCGTGTGGGCTGCTGGAAAGCAGGGCACCGATGGGGACAGAGGCTCTTGCTCAGGACAGGAGGTGGCAGAGGCGTGTGGTGGCTGGCAAAAGAGCAGGACTGGTAGTTTTTAATGTTTCTTCTGTCTTTGTATCCACTGTCCTCAGTTGCAGGTCATTGCTATCCAGCTCTGCTTGCTCCCCGGGAAGTGTAAAATGGTTGTACCAATCTCTCCTCCCTTTATCACGTAGGCTTTGTCATAATTATCTAATTTTATGCTAGTAAAGCTCTCTGCTTTCTGGAGCTTAGCACCTTTAGGGTGGCACTGTTGAAAATCAGCCCACATCCCAGTTTTAGAACAAACACTGCTGCTTATTTCATGCTTCGGAAAACAACAAACACCCATTATTTAGAGCTGCTGAGAAAACAGGGTTTCCACCACGTGGAAAACTCCCAGCATTGTGAAATCTGTGCTCACCCCAAATAGGATGGGAAAGTCAATTTCTTAAAATGCTTTGTAAAATAGAAATGTCCAAAATGCTCATCCAGTAACATCAAAATAAGCTTACAGAAAGTCAGGGGGTTGACTCGGAGGGAACAGTTACACCAGCATTTAACTGCTGAATGTACCTGATGTGCGTTATGGCTGTAGTGGTGCGTGAGGCTGCCAGGCTGTCGGAGCCAGCACCGGTGATTCGGGAGAGCACCCTCCTCTGTGCCTAGAGAAGGTGAGTTAGTCGGAAAATGCTGGAAGCAGTCGGTAAGAGGGAAGGAGCTGGTCTTGGAGAGGAGCTGGCGGAGCTGCAGAGGCTGCCTGGTACACATGGTCATGGGGCCAGCATAAAGGAACGCAGAAGTCAAAGGAAATGAGGAGTTTAAAACCCCACCAACCCTGACTTCTAATTGCATCCAGACTTCCCCAGTTAATCCTTAATTTAGTTTGACGTGTTCTCGTGAAGCATTTTGATCCCAGCACAGCGTGTTCAGCTGCGCAGTGCTCGGCAGGCTTCTCGTGCTACCTTCCCTCCAAACCTGGGAGATTTTAACCACTGGTAATGGCGAGGAATCAATGTGCGACCCTTTGACACTCAGAAATCAAAGAGAGCAATGTGAAAATCAGGTGCTTAAAAACCCATCTATTTTTAAATACTTTTTACTCAATATCTAGTACGGGAGGCTCTGGGACATGCAGGCGTTGCCTCCCCAGCCTTCTCCCCGCAGCTGCGAGGGTGCAGGTGTTGTGTGAGGAGGACAGGGACCGCATGGCTCCGGGGACCTAAACTTTTAAGCCAAGCACCAAAGACCTGCCTGTCCTTCTCCTGAGGGCTTGTTTCCAAGGTCTCTGGGGCACTTCCACCACCAGCGGCTCCATCCCTGCTTCCCAGCCTCTGCTGGCTGCGAACACCGCTGTGCGTTCACTGCGGTGTTGTGGTTCCTCGTGCCGGGCCTTCGAGAACGTCCAGGGATGGTGGAGGCACCAGGAACCAGCGCATCCCCTGAGTACGTGCTGTGGGTGGTCACACTCAGCCCAGATGGCGTCCTGGAGAACCCTCTCTGGCCGTGGAAGGCAAGGGGCCGGTTTTAGTGTCTCTCCCCCAAACAGCCCCCAGCGCCTGTGCATCGGGGAAGGCACAGCTCTCCTCGCTGCAGTGCGAGTCCCACGGAGGCTGGAACAAGCGCTGCTGCTTCCCATCTCGGTCGCAGTGTATTTTTACCCAAACACCGCTCACACTGTTCCGCTGATGACTTTTTGGGTTTTGTAATTTTTAAGCCAAAGAACACATTTTCCCACTGCAATTTGTGCCAGCAAAAGAAGAAAGAAAGAAAGGCTATTGAGCTGAATTGTTTTGTGGGAGATGTGCAAACGAATAGGGGAGCCATAAGGAGAACAAATCGCTTTCAAAATAGCGTATGGGGGTGGACAGGAGGGAGGTGTGCAACGTGTGATGTGCTTTACAAAGGTACGGCGACCTTCAGCTGTGTCCTTACCTCGCTGGTGGAGGTGGAAGCTGATTTTGCGGAGGCTGAGGAACCTCACTCACATTTCCTCTGCTTCAGCTGTGAGCTGGGCTGGCTTTGTGCTGCCAGAGGCATTGTTGGGACGCGATGAGACACAGATAGTGGCGGTGCTGTGCCAAGCCCTGGGGCGGATCTCGCCACCCCTGCGGGGCTTTGAAAACTCCCAAAGTGGTGACGAGGTGTGAGCTAAATCATCCGGATGAGTCCATCTCCCTTCCCTTGGGAACTGGGGGCAGGAGAGGAGGCAAGCTGGCGGGCTCTGCTCCGTGAGAGGGTGGCCTTGGCACATCCAGAGCCGCGTCCCGATGGGCTGCAAGGAGGAGCTGGTGATGGGGACGGGAGCGGGCAGCCCACCCGGGTCGTGCCGGGCAGAGCTGGAGCATTGCTTTGCCGGGAGCTTTGCACCACCACAGTAGAGACATTCTCATCCTTCTGTGAGTGATTAACCCCCCTGGGAGGTATAAAAGCCAGGCATGTGTGGCTGTGAGGTCTCCGTCCGCCCTTGGCAGTGTGTGTGTGTTGGCGGGGGTAAAGCCGGGCTGCACTTAGTGGGGGGCTGGGTCTGCTGTGGTGGGCACCGCCAGGCTCAGTAGGGTCCTGCCAGCCCCAGCCAGCGCGGTGCACCCTGACGTTGCGGGATGTTGCCGTCGTCTGCCTCCTTTTTGTTGTGGCTGGCAGTGTGTGAAGGTCACTCCCTTAACCCGTGACCCCGTTGCTGTGCCGCTTTAAGCCGAGCGACCTTTCCGTTGTCAGTGAGGGTTTTCTTCTGGTTCTGCCCCACCGGCCACATCAAATTCCTTCTGCTGAGATCACGTTGGCACGGGGCTTTTCATATTTTTCCGCATCCCTCCAAACCCCAGAGCTCGGGGGTAGAAAGGCCACGGATGTGCCAGTGCACATGGGCTGAGTGGTCAGACCGTTGGGCTTTCTCTCTCATTCCTGGAGTTGGACTACATATCCGCAGCACTGCAAATAGCTGGTGGCTGCTGTGGCCATCGCCCCGTGAAGACGATACCTCTTCCCCTGCTCCCCCCGCAGATGAGCACACGAGCGGATCCCTCTGGATGGCTGTGGATGGACGTGCAGAGCGCGGTGGCCACGTGGGGTAAGGTCACCACACGGCTCGTTGCTCCTCTCAGCTGAACAGAGAACACGCAGGAGCTGCGAGCGCGCCGTGGTTCCTCGCGAGCTGCAAGCTCATCCCCCTCCTCCTCCCTCCGTGCTCTTCTCCTGGCCTCCTTTCAGTAAATAATCCCCAGCCGCGCGGGTCGTGCGCTCCCTGCTCCGCCTGCACGTGTGCTGCTGCACAGCCCCGAGGTCCCCACGAGTTGCCATCTGTTCGCGGGGAGGCCCCACCACGTGGCTGCTGGAGGAGGCCGCGGACATGGGCGTCCCCGTGCAGGCACCACGCCGGGGCTGGGACGTGCATGCCGCATCCATCCCCGCGGTGGGACGCGTGCTGTCGGGAACAGCACAGAGAATGGCACGAGGTGCTCTTTTGGGACCTTTCCCTGCTCTTTAATTCCCCCGGGGTGATGTCTGAAAGGGGATCCAACACCGCAGGGTCCCGTGGTGCTTGCTGTTTGAAAGCTCTCCTCTCGAGGGGCTTTGGGGGGGCTCTGATGTGTGGAGCCTGGGGGACCCTGATGTCAAATAATCGGCAGGTGCAGCGTGGCTGCTCCCTGAGGCCACAGTCTCTCTGGAGCTTTCCTGAAACAGCTCCCACGTTCAGTGCTCACCAGGCAGCGAGTCTGATCCTCGCCCTGTGTGGCAGCACCGGGCTGATGGATTCACACAGAAGCTCTCCCCAGCCCTCCTGGTGTGCCTGCACAGACGAGGAGCAGCAGCCGGGCGGCTCCTCTCCATCCCCCGGCAGGTTTGCAGCACCTCTGCGGCGTGCGGGTGTAGAGAAGCCCCCTGGGGTGCCACAAAGCCTCGTGCCCTCGGGACGGACACAGGTGCCTGGGGGCAGCAGGGCCCCTGCTGTCCAGAGGTGCTGTGATGTTGGAAGCCCTCGCCTGGAGCTGGCACATTTTGTCTTCCTCTGCTCCCTGCCTCCCCCCATCCTCCTTGGCAGTGTGGGGAGGAAGATGCTCTGCCTGCTGGGTGGCATGCTTGGGGCTCTTCACCGCTGCCTTTGGAGCATTCTGTGTCTCCTCGTGTAAACCAAATCCTCGTCTAGGATTACAAATGCCCTGTCCTGCCCGGCCGCCTCCTCACTGCGCACTAACACGGGCTCCCTGCGTGCTGCCCAGGGAATTGGAGGCCATGGCGTGGGGCAGCTGCGCCCCCCGAACCCCTCCTGGTCCAGCAGAGCTCTGCCGGGGCTGTGGCAGGTCCGGGCATCACCTGGGGAGCTCCGAAATGCCGGGGCTGATCCCCAGGTGGGCAGGATGGGGGTGGTCTGCACCAGCCCCCCACGGGTGTGCTGCGGGCAGGGCGAGCTTCTTGGGCCGATCGGAGGCTCCAGGACCCTTGCGATAGGGACGGAGCCAGAGGTGGTGTTCTGCTGATGGGTTTGTTGGGGAGCTGCCAGAGCCTGAGCTGTTTGTTAAACCCGGGCGACCTCTGTGGCCTCCCAAAGGGCAGAGCTTCTGATCCTGAGTTTCATCTTTACCGTTTGCAGGCGTTTTCATGGTTTCTGCCTGCTGTGCCGGTGGGTGCTGGGTTGGGTAGGGCAATTCTTTTTTGTTTCGTTTGGTTTTTAAAGGTTTTTTCTGGATGCTGGGGGGTAAGAACAGGGAGGGTAGTCGAATAAATATCAGTGAGCTGTGGCCTGCCACGGTGCCTCGAAGCCAAGTCTTTCCTGGGCTTGAGCAATGTAAATGGAGCCCCCCAAAAGCTGCTAAGCCTGGGGCTGGGGTGCAGGCTCCGTGTGGCAGCCAGTGGGGTTCCTGCCTGCTTTAAACCCTTGGGATGGGGCTTCTGAGTACAGAAAGGGGCAAGAAATTATCAAAAGAGCTGCAAAGCAGCATGAAAAAAAAAAAAAGTAATTTCTGTAAACTCATCCTTTGCTTCTTTCTGTGCTTTTGGGAAGGGTTGGGAGGTGCCCTCTGGGTGACCTGGCAGGCTGGCCGTGTCCCCTGCTGACCCGAGGGGCTCGGGCTGTGCTGGTGGGGCTGTGGGCACTCGGTCCCCTTCTAACTGCGGTCCCTTTGCCGGTGTTGCAGCTCCCGAGGTGACGCAGGAGACGGTGGAGTCCCTGATGCAGAAGTTCAAGGAGAGCTTCCGCACCAACACGCCCATCGAGATCGGCCAGCTGCAGCCCGCGCTGCGCAGCACCTCCGTGGGGAGACGCAAACGCCGGAGCCGGCCCCGAGGTAGGCTGCTGCGGGGGGGTGTGCCGCGTCCTGCTGGTTTGGCCCGGGGTTAAAGGCACGAGGGAGCAGGGAGCTCGGCCCAGAGGGAGCCCTGGAGCCCCTCGGTGGTGGGGTGAGGAGGGGGACCCCCAGCAGCATCCTCCACGTGGCCTGGCGGAGGTGGGTGGGAGCGGTGCCACCCCGTGTCCTCCCCAGGGACGCGTCCGGGTCGGGTGTGAGGCTGCTCCCTGGCCAGCCGCCCTGCCTAGCCGGGGTGTCGTGGAGTGAAATGCCATTTCCTGGCAAGGCATTAGCTGCAGAAATGGCCGAGGCTCGTTTTGGATGTAGCCTGCCTCCCTGGGACCTCTCCTCACCGCGCTCTGCCAGTGCTCGGAGCAGTTTGGTTATTTTGGGGGTCAGGCAGAGGCCGGGAGCAGCACCGTGGGGCACTGCGAAGCGTGCTGGGGTGCTGGGCTTGGCGTAGCTTTAGCAACCAGCCTGGAGCGAAAGGAGAAGGTGGGCGGGCACAGCCCCGGGGCAGGATTTGGCCCCACGGCTGGGCAGGAGGGTGCCTGGCCACGGCTGTCCAGCACACTGCGGGGAGCTGGGGAGGAAATACTTTGCTTTCTGTTTACTCTTGGTTTTGTTTTTCATTTATTTATGAGTCTGAAATGTGATCTTTTATTCTGGATACATTTTCCTGCAATACAGGCCTGGAGAGAGCTTTTTTTTTTTTTTTCCAGCTCTGCCAATAAATTATTCACTTAGTGTGAAGAAAATGTTCTGACTCTTTAACTGGTTTAAATTATTTGGTTTGTTTTCTAGCAGTTATTCAAATCCGTCTATTTGAATTTTAGCATATGCGGGGGAGGGGGGGCCTGTTTTAGGGTCCACAGTGACTGTCTGCTGAAATTACCCATTTATTTATTTATTTATTTATTTATTTATTTGTTATTAATTTATTCCCCTTTAAAGCACATGTAGGCAAGAGGCTTTTTGGTCATTAGCGGGGCACATCGATTAATCCTCACCGAGCTGGGAGGACGCGCGATGGGCACTGCTGCAGCCAGCCCCCATCCCTGGGGAGACGTCTCCCCCAGCTCCCTGCCGGTGCTCGCTGCCTCCCAGCAAACCCTCTGGGGGTGCCCCAGGGCAGGCTGAGGTCTTCTGAGTGTCCTCCAGAAGATCTCCCGGGCAGGAGGAGGTCTCCTGCACGCCCCCTGGAAGGTCCCCAGGAGCATGTTTGGCCAGCCCCGTGCTGTGAAAGGGGAATTTGTTGCCTTGGGGCTTTGCTGCTGCTGTCTGCGCATCCAGCAGGGAGCGGGGACCCCTCGGAGGCAGAGCACGCCCAGCTGCGTGGCCACACATCTTCCTGCCCTGCCCCTGGCTGTGCTTTGCTCTCTCTCACAAGCGTCTGTCCCCTCGGGGGCTGTGTGCCGGGCGTCCCGTTTCAGCAGCAGGTTCTTGGGCTGGGGGTGGAGGGGGGGGGGGAACGAGGGCCTGGGGGCGAGCGGGGTGCCCGCACCCCGAGCTTCCTGGGCCGGTGGCTTCGTGGGGCTCTGCTCCTCCCTGAAGTGTGCACGCTGGTGGCTGTGTGCACCCTTGGGCATGGCGGGCAGCTCTAGGGCATAACAGGGGGGAGATTTATGGGAGTCCTCCCTGACAAAATTGCGAAGACGTAATCATCAGAAACCACCCAAAGAGCCCTGAAAACCAAGGCAGCTCCGGCAACTCCAGCAAAGAGCTCCCAGCGGCCCCATCCCCTGCCCCTGCCGTTCCCATTTCTGCAGGCGAAGCGAGGCCGGGCGCTGTTGCGGGGTCGGGAGCGATGCTTCCACGCCGCCTCCCCTCCCCTCCCGTTCGGAAAGTTGGGTTTTACGGCCAGCGTTAATCGTCCCTCCGGCGGGCAAGCGGGTGGAGCGCACCCTCGCATTAAGGTTAAATGATGATAACACAACTTAGGATGTTTGCGTTTTACATCCAACTGCAAACACAAACCCTTCGCCTCATTAATCCTTCGCAAGCCATTTTTTTCCCCTCTCTCTAAATGAAATTGTCCGTTTGGGATGCATTTATTTCCCCCTAACAGCCGCATGACAGTTCTGCTGATGGAGTTTGCATCCAACTTTGTTACTGGGTAGTGACAAGTTGGCCTGACGGATGCGTGTGTGTAATTATTTCCTCGCGGTTCGATTTAATTAATGCTTAACCTCATCAGAGTCCTACAGCTGGAGTGCTCGCTCTGCAGGAACTGCTCTCAGCACAAGGATTTCCTCCTTTGCAGAAAGGCTCCAGAAAGGCTCCGAGTGCCTCACGGAAAGAAGGGAGGAATGAAACCGCAGTGGAAAACAAACAGCCCGACATCCCAGCCCAGCACCAACAGCTCGGATGAGCTCTGCCTGGCCTCGCTCCCCCACACTAAGTGCATTAAACCGCCGCCTGCTGCCTGTCATTAAATCTGATTCCACACTAAGTGTTTCTAACAGCTCTGGGAAAGGCCGTGTTTTACCAAGAAGATTTGCTCTTTAAAAAAACAAACCAAAAACAACAAAAAAAAGCTCCCCCCCCCCCCCTATTTACAGCACCATCTAACTTTTTGATTGTTTTGGAATGCCTTTTTCATAGAACCTTTCTCCCCAACCACTTCTATCGAGTGGGGCGTGTTCAGGGTTATAAATAATGCGGGGAGCGGGGATAACGGGGGCGCAGGTGCCCAAGTGGGACGTCACCGAGCTCTGGGGTGGGTCAGGGCGGGCTCCGTGCTTCGTGGGGCCACACTGAGGAGCTCGGCCAGGGCTGGTCCCCGAGCTGGGAGGTCAATCTCGGGGCGTTGGGTTTCTTTGTGCATCCTTTAGTCTCGTGCTGAAATGGAGCTGTTGGGTTCCCCTTGGCGTGGGAGCTGTGCTGAGCTCCTCGGGCTGCGTGTTCTGCCGGGAGCGCTGGTGGCTCTGCCGATCTCGCGTGGATGTGCTGTGTGCTGCACGCTACCAGCACCCCTCGGAGGTGAAGAGGAGAGATTTTTAAAGTCAGATGGAGGGGAAAAAAATGAAATTACTCTTCCAGCCCGGCTCTCTGTTAGCAGGATGCCCATTCATTACGGCGCTAACTGGAGCAGCCTCGTTGTCTTGGGTTTCACCTACCTCCACTTTTCCAAGGCCGGGAGGCCAGCTGTGCTGCCACACGCCTGTCCCTGCACGTTCCCCCGCCTGCTGTCCCCAAGGGCCGGGCTGTCCCCAGGGCAGCAGCAGGACGAGGGTCGGGCTGCGCAACCAGCCGGGGTGCGCTGGGTGAGGCCGGGGCTCCGAGCGGGGTCTGGTGCCCTCTCCTGGGGTAGGCACTTCAAAGCACCCTGGCCACTGGCACATTTTGTATTTGTAAAAAAAAAAAAAAAAAAAAAAAAAAAATCACTGTAAAAATCATAATTGTGTTGGTAAAAAGTTCCTCGAAGTGCAACGTTGTGGTGGGGCCAGTGGCCAAGACGTCCTGTCCTCCGTGCGCGGCTCATCTCACCATCCCTGGTAAATGGGAGAGCTCCGTGGCGCTGTCCCCTTTTAAAATAACAAGTGATGAACGGGTTGTTGGGCCCGAGACACGATTTAGTGTTGGTCAGGGCTGTGTCTCAATACATTTTACAGGTCTCCCCTGTGCCATAACTTACCAAAAGTAACACAGACAGGGCTGCGCTTGGGCCAGCTGGCCCATCCCCGCTGTGTTTGCAATTCCTTTCCTTTGCCCCCTGTCCCACGGAGCTGTTTGTTTTGCTGGAAAGGTTTTTGGGGTTCAACCAGGGCATTTTCTTCATCCGGGTCGAAGCATCCAGCTGCCCCCGGCTGCTCCTTGCTGGAAGTGGACCCCGAGGGAGCCCCCTTGCGCTGTGCGAGCGCTGCTGCGCTGGAGGCACTGGGAGGGAGCTGGGCACATCCTGCTGCAGCAGCGTGGTGTGATCCGACGGAGGGACAGCGGGACGTTGTTGTGAAGGCTCCTTCCTTTGTTGTTTTTGCATTGATTGTACACGTTTCAAAGGAAAATGTTTGTGTGCTTTTTTTCCCCCAGCTCCTCCAAGGGTGACAGGACTTTGGGGAAGGGATTTAAAATTTCATGTCCGCTTTTATTTTATGTTTTATTTTTTAATGACAGAAACATGCATTTAGAAAACACACGTGGGTCTGGCCAGCAAAAAGGCTTTCGGGAGGACAGAGCCTGCAGCTCCTGCGCCTTGCTCCCTTAGTTCTTGCTCAGCAGCTGAACCTCTTAAAAGAATTGCAGACAATCTGCACCCTCCTGGCCACTTTGTGTCCCGTCACCCATGGAGGAGCTGTGGGGGTGCTGGTGGTGCTGCCACCTCCCCGAGCAGCGTGGGGGAGCAGTGCTGGGGCCGCTTTGCGGAACACCGGGAGCCCTGGGATCTGTGCCCGTGCACTGGGACACCCCAGGTGCCCAAATTACAGGGGCTCTGCAACCCTGGCTGGGCTGTAAGGCGTCCTCATTAACGACAGGCTCTTTAATTATGTGTCCACAGGATGTGTTTGCGTTGGATCCTTGCCTCGCTCCCGTCTCAATGAACGTCTGACTCAAAAAGAGCAGCGCGCACCCTGCCCAGCGCGGGGCTGAGCCGGGATCTGTTTGAGGGGATTAACGAGTTTGTAAATCTGCAAACAGGATTAGCGACGAGAGCACCTTTATTGAGACATCTGCCTGTCGCTGTGGGGCTGGTCCCAGCTATGGGGACATGGGCATTTGGGCGCTTTCCTGGTGCCATCCATCTGGTCCGGTTCCATCCTCAGGTGTCGGTGGGAAGGGACGGCACCGAGGTGCTGCGGGTGTGCCGCTGGGTGCCAGCCCCGGGGGAAATCAGCAGCGGGGCTTTGCAAGTCCTTTCAGAGCAGTTTGCTGTGCTTTGGAGATGTAAACCTCTAAAACAGGAGTCAAAATCTTGTGGACTTCTTTTTTTTTCGGCATGTGCTTTGGGAACCGAGCGCGGCGTCAGGTCTGGTTTCCTAAGAAGCTCCTGTGCAGTGCTGCGCTGCAGGGAGCGCAGGCAGCCCGTGGGCTGCTCGCACAGCCTTGCCGGTGCATCGCTGGTCCCAGGCGCCTCGGGTTGTTGTTGCCATGTCAAAGGGACTCCCCCCCTGAGCACCTTGCTCTGCGCTGGGATGGGTTGTGGCGATCAGGGTCTCTTTTCCCTCACTGGGCATTTCCCTCCCAGCGGCCACAGGCAGATGGCAGCAGCGCTGGTGCTCTCGGCCACGAGCATCCCACCCGGCTCCACGTGCTGGCAGCAGCGCCCGGCCCGCAGCCCTTCCAGGGGAGGCTTCTGCAAAACTCTGGGACCATCCGAGTGTGAAATCAGACTGGTGGTGGGACTGGTCACGAACAGCACCGCTCCATCCTGCAGAGTCATTTCTCCCTGAAAAGCAGAGCCAAAATGAATTCCGGTGTCCCCAGCAGCTGGGTGGATAAAAGCACTTCCCTGCAGCTGCGTCCCTGCCCAGTGCTGTGATTCCTCACGCTGGGTCGGAGGAGATGTGGCTGCTGTGGGCTGGCAGGTCCCCACCCCCTGTACTTTGACATCCTGCATGGTTCTGGGTAATAAGAAAATGCAATATTGCTGTCAGCAGCTCTCCAAAGACATCCAGCCTGAGTAATTTAACATGTCAGAGCCATCCATCACGGTGACGCAGGCGGCAAACAAACGCAGGGCAGCTGCAGGGGCTGGGATGCGGGCTGGCAGCCCTTGCCTGTGTTGGAGCGGGGCTGGGCCAAGCAGAACCTGATCCCCTTCCCTTCCTCGTCTTTCCCCGAGGGGTTTTGCTCTGGTTGGTGGTTTTGCAGCTGCACTCCTGCTGTAGCCATTCCTGCTGCCCCTGCAGTATTTGCTGCTCCCTGCTGGTCCTGGCGTTTGCAGCAGGCACCAGTGCGGGAGGACACCGAGGTCCTGGGTTTGGTGGCCAGGGGGCACAGCTGTGGCGGGGGTCCCAGACCTGCAGCCAGAGGCACCAGCCCTGATCGCGCTCTCTGCTGCATTAGCACATTCCTGCTGCTTGCTGTCTTTGTAGAACTCTAATTAAAACATCCAGGTAACACCAGGTAATTAATGGCTATGCTTTAGGGCCCGTCATCACAGCTGGCAGTAAAACAGCAAACACCCGGCAGCATTTACAGCAGTGGGGATCATCGCCGAGCCCTTCCTTGGCCACCGGGCTTCTTGCTTCGCACGGTGGGCACTGCCCGGCTCCGGGCATCTGAGAGCTGCTCCTGTGCTTGTCTGCATCCCTCTCCTTTCATCCAGGGGGAAAACCTGTGGTCAGCACCTGTCCCCTGCCCCTGGGCACCACCGGGAGCAGAGGGGACCGGAGCTGTCCCTGTGGGGCTGCAGAGGGGCTGCTTGGCAGGGTCAGGTTTTCTCCCTGAAGAGAACACGCCGTATTGTTTTTACCATGCAGCCTTGCCCCTCAAAACCTTCATCTCTGCATCCTGAAGTGGGGTCTTTGCTGTGATGAGGAGGTCTGAAGATGGACAGGGGGTGGCTTATGGTGAGGCTGTCAAGTCCCAGACCTATGTGCAAGCGCTGAGTCCTCCCGGCTGCTTGCAGGAGGCAGGGAGCTGCTGGGCCTCTTCCCTTCCTCCTCCAGCTGCCCTGAGGGTGCTGTGTGGGGTCAGGACACGGAGGTGTAGGAGCACGTCCCCCTGTGAGCTCTGGGCTGCCCCCGGGGCTCTGCCTGCCCACCTATCATCCTGGCGATGAAGAATTTCACAGGGCAGAAGGCAGCACTTTCATTTTCTGTTTTCCTGCCAAGAAATTGCACTTCTGCCTAGAATAACGGATTTTTAAAAAACACTAAAATATTTTAACGGCGGTTTAAAGGCCCACTGTCAGCCCCCAGAGACCTCTTTGCTCAAAACTTTGTTAGGATTGCAGGCTTTCTGCCAGTCTGTGCTGATTTTCAGATGCCTGTTCCTCCCCAGCAGCCGGGCGCTGGCACAGGGAGGCAGGGGGGTCCCTCAGCATCCCCAGGTCCCCAGACCTCGATGCTTGAGAGCCAGCCCAGCACGTTGTGGAGCCTGTGCCAGGTATTTATGGTGTTGGAGCCTGGTAGGCAGCATAAGGATGTGTGCTGCTGGCTGCCCTGTGGCTGTTGGGGTGAGCTGATTCAGCAGGGAGGGGGAACAGCCCCCCGCTCTGTGGTGAGGGCCCTAAAGGCAGCGTTGCTGCTCCTGAGTGCTGTATTCATCCTCTCTCTTCTCTCTGCTGCTTTTTCTTTGAAAGCACCTGAGAGTCACCGTACTTCACCGCGTGGGTGTCTTTGGGGACAGGAGAGGATTTCTTTGTAAAATACATCACAGCTTCCTGGGGGCAGGAAGCACCAGTGCTTGTGTGACGGGGTCCTGATGAGGGTACCAGCAAAATCCCAAGTGGCCGCGGTGCCCGGCTGCTTCTGGTGACCCCCGGCAGAGCCCCGGTGCGGGGAGCGGCGGCAGCTGGCCAAAGGCAGCAGCTGTGCAGAGGTGTTCACTGCTTGCACTGCCGCACGCCCCAGCCAACAGCGCTGATCTTTTCTGCTCTGCTGCTTGCAGGTGGGATCGGGTTTGGACGCGCCAAAGGGAACTCGGGCTCAGAGGCAGACGATGAAACCCAGCTCACCTTCTACACCGAGCAGTACCGGAGCAGGAGGCGAAGCAAAGGTAAGGACGAAATCGCCACCCGTGACGTGAATGGGTGTAAGAGAGAACAAATAGTTGAGCACCGTGGCTCTACCCTTGGGCGATGCCGGCTGCTGCCACCCGGCTGGAAGTGAGGGCCGTGAGAGCAGCCTGTATTGGTGAGGATATCCCAAGGGACGCCGCGTCCGCGATGCAGCAGGGTGCAGGATCCATTAGGAACCTTTCCCAGCGGCGTCGTTGAGGTGCGTAGTTTCTCTGATTGTTTCTGGCATTGGTTACGTTAAATATTTCAGCAGCCCAAGCAGTGGCTCCTGAGCCCCTTTCCCACATCCCGCTGCCAGGCCAGCGCTGGGGTGGCTCAGGGGCAGAGGTTTTTTTGGGCACTGCTCTTCTGCCTGGGACTCACGTGCAGCACCTGCCCATGGGGAATCCCGTGCTCCCTCCCAGCACAGAGGCAATTAAAAGGAACAAATCCAAAACGAGGGCTGGGCGGGGATTTGTAGAGCAGAGTTTAGTGAGTTAGAAAAGCTGAGAGATGGAACTATTGCCTGTAGTCCGAAATGAGTGTGTTTCCTGTGCTGACACAGTACCAAAGCGTTTTGTCCAGTTCCCAGTCTCTTTGGAGGAGGACAGTGCAAGCCTTGCCGCTGCTGCATTTGCAGAATTGCTGTCAGGAAATAACTGTGGTGGGAAGCGATTCACTGCTTGCGCAGGGGGTCTGCTCCCTCCCTTTGTCTTCCGTGCTAAGCCAGGCGTCGGCAGAGAGCAGCGCGCTAGGTAGGTGCCCGCGCCCACCGCCGCAAATGCAGCTCCATTTGTTTCAGTGATTAGGCATGCAGATAAACGTTCACAATGTGTTTAATTTGAATGTGAAATTACCTCAACACCTATGATCAGCCTGATCATTGCACGCTGGAATAAACACACGTGTGCGTGGCGTATGGCATTTGTTCCTGCTGCAGTGTAAGGAATTCGGGTCTTATTTTTTCCCCCAGCATGTTTTAGAAGCATGAGAAATTCCCACTGAGTTTCAAAGGAGCTTTTCATGAAAAGCAGGGAGAGAAATCAAGACTAAAGTTACTTGTTGCAGTATTAATATAGGTAGATTAAGAGTAAAAAGACTTTTTGATGCCTGTTTTAGAAAACAAGGAAGAAATTGGTTGAGTGGCAAACCAACGGTTGCTTTTTCAATGAGTTACTCTGAGCTCCTAGGCTGTGGGTGAGTCCATGGGTGCTTTGGAAAAGTTGCTGAGGTTGGGGTTTGGTTTTTGTTCTGTTGGCAAGGGGGAGGTGGTGCCCAAGCAAGGAACAGAAAATTGTGTTTGAAGGAAAAACAAATAAAGCTTTGTTTTCCTGGTGCCCTTATACCATCCCCGTTAGGTCAAGCGCTCTGCCAGTGCCTTGAAACATGCTGGCACTGTGTGTACCCAGTACAAAGATACTCTTAGTGACATGAACGTTGGCTTTGGGTTGTTCGTTTATGCTTCTTGTATGCAAATATTAAAAAAAAAAAAAGATAAATGGGAAGAATACATTTATTTTTCTTTGAAAAAGGAGTTGTTCACCTGGGAAGCTTTGATGACTGGCTTTGAGGGGAACTCAGGAGGCAGAGCTGGTTTTTAGATCTGTGTTAGGGCTTGAGCGATGCTGCAGAAAACAACTTTGTGTTCAGTAATGGGTAAACAAGGGAATTGTCTTGCATAAAGTCCCTATTGTATTTTCCCCTGCGTTTAGGTAAATTTTGCCATTGCAGCATCCTTTTTCCATTATCCTTTCATTGACTTCTCTATCCCTTGTGGAAGGAAAGCAATAGCTTAGTAGGAAGCCACAGTACCAAACTCATAATTACAAGTTCAGCAAAGATCCATAATTGGACAAGATCATAATTCTAATAGAGAAGGACGCCGCGTCAGATACAGTTAATTCTTACAATGATGTTCCCATATTGATTCTGCAATGGTTGGGTGTCATTGCTCGTGCTGTGAGATAGTTATCAGGTCCAAGGAGAGAAATTCCTCATGACTCCTCTCCTCAGCCTAGGTTTTGCAGGATTGAGCATAATTACTGATGCCGTCGAGTCATTGATCCCAGCTGATGTGATGGGAAGTTTCCACTTAGGTGTTGTGTGGGTTCACTTTGACTTTGTGCTGTGTCAAAGCAGGCTGGTTAAGTGGCTGTAGGCTTTATTTTTCTGCTATAGAAGAAAGGCTGCAGGTTTCATGAGGCCCACGGGTGTGCTTGACAAGGTAAATTAGCAGGATGTTCCCATAGGTAAATACTGAGCGAGGGCAAGCTCACCGTGCTGTGATCGGTCTGGCTGCTCTGTTATCTCAGCAGCAGCAGACATTGACATCTGGTTTTCAGTGTGGGAATGCATGGAGGAGTAACGCTGATGAGGCCAGCAGCAGAGGTAGGAACATTGCTTGTCTGCAGTCCCCAGTATGCTGCAGCATGCGTGTTCCCAGCTGTAAGGGCTGAAGGATCCCCTACACCAATGTCCATCTGCTTTTAGTAAATCTCTGGAGAAGTTAGTAGCGGGAAGTGTGAGAAAGCAACTTCCTGTGCCGCTTTGGTCCTTGTCTGCCTGTTGGGCAGACAAAATCCCAGCCTCCCTTTGGAAGCCTTTATGCAACCCCCCACACAACAGGACTCTTCTGTCCTTCCAAACAACCCCAAACATAACCCTAAGCTGAACCCAAATTACGACGCTCTAAACACGTATGGCGCCACTTTCTCCCATCAAAAAGTGCTCCCAAAGGCAGCCTTTGGGTACACCTGAACTCCCTTGGGGACCCTTTACGCAACCCCATACACAACAGGGCTGTGCCTTGTCTCTTTCCAAGCAATTCTAAATGTAACCCTAACCCAACGCTAATCCTAAACCTTACCCTTACCCTAGTGGAGGAGCTATCCATAACCCTTAGGCTTAAACTAACCCCAACCCCAAATCTGACCTTAAACCTAATCCTAACCATAACCCTAACCCAAACGCTAACTCTAACCCTAACCCTCATCCTAAAGCCAACCCTAACCCTAACTGTAACCCTAACCGTATCCCTAACCCTAATCCCAACCCTAACCTTAACCTTAATGCTAACCTAATCCTAATCCTAAATCTAACCGTAACCCTAAACTTAAAAGGTGGAGCTAAACCTAAATGTAACCCTAGCCCTAACCCTAAACCTAACCCTCAGCCTAACGCAACCCTGCAACCACGTACACAGCACTGCTCTGCACCTTCCCTCTTTCCTAACAACCCTGACCATAAACCAAATTGGAAAACTAAGCCATACCCTAATTAGGAGCCTAAAAACCACGTATGGTGCCACTTTCTCCCATCAAAAAGTGCTCCCAACATCTAACCAACCCTAACCCTAATGGCAGAGATAAACCTAACCTTAACCCCAACACTAACCCTAATGACAGAGCTAATTCTAACCCTAATCGTAACCCTAAACCTAACCCTACCCCTAATGGCGGTGCTAACCATAACCCCCAACCGTAACCCTAAGCCGAACCCTAATCCTAAAGATAACCCTAGTCTTAACCCTAGCCCTAACCCTAAATGTAACCGTAACCCTAGGTCTAAGCCTAAAACTAACCTAACCCTAACCCTAACCCTAACCCTAACCCTAACCCTAACCCTAGCCCTAACCCTAACCCTAGCCCTAAATTTAATGGTGGAGCTAACTCTAACCCTAACCCTAACCCTAACCCTAGTCCTGACCCTGACCCCGACCCTAACTCCAGAACCCTAACCCAAACCCTAACCCTAACACAATCCCCCACACAACAGGGCTCTGTTCCTTCCCTCTTTCCAAACAACCCTAAATGTAACCCTAACCGGAACATTAAGCCAAATCCTAATTAGGGCCCTACAACCACGTATGGCGCCACTTTCTCCCATCAAAAAGTGCTCCCAACGGAAGGAAGCCTTTGGGTACACCTGAACTCCCCTTGGGAACATTGACACAACCCCACACACAAGGGGCTCTGCACTTTCTCTCGAAACCCTAACATCCGTAGCCCCTAACCCTTAGATCCCCAGCCCATTCCTTACCCTTACGCTTGCCCAGACCATGGAGTTTTACTGCCAGTTGTCTCGCACTGCTCACGTAACGCCCCGTCCTGTCGTACACTCCCATCAG
This sequence comes from Oxyura jamaicensis, assembly GCF_011077185.1. Lineage (NCBI taxonomy): Eukaryota > Metazoa > Chordata > Aves > Anseriformes > Anatidae > Oxyura > Oxyura jamaicensis. The sequence goes on along the minus strand of NC_048909.1, from coordinate 3,724,913 downwards.
TCTCGTTTTCCCACTGACCCCTCTAGCAGTCGTTCTCTCCTTGTTCTCCTCTGCCACTCTTGGCTGTTTAATTGCTTTGACACTCCCTGAATTCTTTTGGAAGAGGAGAGAAACGTCCTTCCCAGCTTCCAGGCACCGCTTGCAGCTGGGTTCTGCCTTCCTGTGCCTGTTACCTTCTTCTGTCCCCTCAAGCTGCTTCTACCCCAGGAGACCCGCTGTGTACCCCAGGGCTGGCAGGATGTGCTGAGGCGTGCCCTTGGGTTAGACCCCCACGACTGAGGCCCTCACATCCTGAGCGCACCGTGCTCAGGAATGTTAGCACAAATTAGCAGAGTCCCGTTACGCATCTTGGACTGGTGTCAGCCACGTGTGCGTGCTTTTTGTGCCTTGATGGCTTGCAAAGTTTTCTGAGAGCTGCTAGAGAAATGAGAAGACGAGCTTTGATCTGCCTCTGTATTTGGTGTATAAAACAAGGCCGTTTGTAAGGGAATATTGGTTATTCGGGGGCTGTTACATGTGAGGAAGTTTCACTTTGATCCTCTCCTGTCTCCTGAGGCAGCAGACGTTTATTATTTCAATGGGAACTAAACAAAAGTCAGAATAAAATTTGGGTAATTCTCTCCACGTACACTGTGCCCTCAGCCCCACCAGGGACGGACAGCAGCGTTGGCAGCATGTCCCTGTGTCACCATGCCGCCGTTGGGGCCCTCGGCCAGCCGTGTCCCTGCTCTGAGCTGCACCGGCTGCTGGACCACCTGCAGCCCTGCCCAGCAGGGACGCCGTCAGGGATCAAATGGGATAATCAAAAGGTGATAATGCAAACGTGTCCTTTTTTATTGCTTACCCTGGCAAGAGGGAATAATCAGCCTGTCCCGTGCGACCTGGTGATGGGCTGCGCTCAGTGTGTCTTCTCCCAGGGCTGGCCATGCCCCAGCTCCTGCAGCTTTCCTGCCTGCTTTTCCACCGGTTAGGAAGCAGCCCTCCTGCCAGCACCGGCAGACGGGGAAGACCCGATGATGGCTCACACCTACCCGGCTGCTTCACGGCGTACAGAACTCTGCTGCCGCCTGCGAGGTCAGAGAAGAGCACACAAGAGGGGACAACCCCTGTGACACAGACATCCCCACACCTCCTTGCCTCACAGAGTGCTGGGGCGCACCCCCTGCCCCCCATCCCGCAGGACAGATGCGGGCTGCGGTGACTTCACGTTCTTTGGTGGCTACCAAAGCCCTGTCGTCAATGCCACTTTTCCAGAGAGCAAACAAACGTAGTGCTTTTTCACGGGGGCTTGTTTTGCATCAGCAAATAGCCGCCCCTGCACCGCTTTCCTTCACAGTTTGATGCCATTCCTGCAGGGGAGCCGAGTTTGGGCTGCTCCGGCAGCTTTTGGGGAAAGGGGCTGCCACGGGGAGCCAGCTGCAAAGCATGGGCTGGGGAGCAGAGGGGTCTGTAATTAAAGCAGTCCTGGTGCCGTGGCAGCCTCAGGCTCTTTAACATCCCCAGACTGTGCTGGAGATAACAGCTTTTACATCTGTTCCCAGCGGCAGCGTGGGCCTCTTTATTTATTTATTTATTTTTGATTGTATCTGATGCAGCCTCCGCGAGTAATTGAGTGTTTGAGAGTGAAAAATTATCTCTCCGGCTTGGCCCTTATCTTGACAGCAAAGCAGCACTTTTAATTTAATTTTGTTCAGAGCATGCGGGTAACAAATTTCACTAATCGCTCCGCCGTCGCCCTCCGCATGGTAACAAGTCTCTTGTTCCACGGGAATACAACACAAACGCGGGGCGGGGGGGCTGGGTTCACGGGTAGCGGAGAGGAGGACGTGTTGGAGTGCCGCTGCTCTCCCTGCCCCTGGTGCTATTCCCTCCTCTCGTTGCTTGAGCAGGGAGAGCAGTGGGGGGAGGCGGAGGGCAGCACATGTCAGGGCTCTGCTGGGAAAGCTCGCTCTTGTTGGGGAAACTGAGGCACTGCCATGCTCCAACCCCGGGGAGCTCTTGCAGAGCAGAGATTTTTATTGTGTCTGTTCCAGAAGGAAGGGAGGGGAGGAAAGGTGATTGTTTGCCTTTTTTTTTTTTGCATAGCTGGCTTTGGAAGTCCTAGCCCACTTGCCTTGTGGCGTGGCCGCAGGGCAGCCTGGCTCTGCGGGCAGCAGCCAGGGCATGGCAGAGACCCAGCAGGGCCGTGGAGCATGGCCCCACGGGCACCGCAGCCCCCGGTTCGTCTCATCCCCACCTCCCCAGTCAATCCGTCTGCCCAGCCCGGTGCTCGCTGAGAGCAATCCTCTCTGGGCTGTGACTTGGTGCGAGCTGTTTTCTAGATAATGATTACTTTTCTTTTCCTGGAGGAAATGCGTTTTCATTGTGCTGTATTGAAAATTGCTTTCCATCCTCCTTGAAATAAAGCCTTCCACTCAGATTTGCCTTTGTGCTTGTATAGTGTAAAACTGGGACTCATTTCGAGTTTAAAACAAAACAAAAAAAAAAAAAACAGCCTTTAATTCCGAGAGAAGTGTTTGCATTGATTTGTGTGAAAGAAAATTCCAGTGCAGGCAGTCCCTGCCTTTAAATATGTAACTGTTTCTTTAATGTGATTTTATCCCAACCGATTCCACACTGAGAACATGAAAGCAAAACTGACTTCATTGATTTTAATTGTACACGCCCAGAGAAATTCAAGAAAAGTAACATCAGGAGAGCAAATGGCCCTGGTGGGGCCAGCGGGTCCCCAAGGAGTCACCAACCTGTACCACCTCTGCCTTCTCCGTGTCTCCCCTCTCCATCCCTGCCCTCATCCACGCTGGCCTTCAGGGCTTCTCCTGCCCTTCCACTCCCCCCTGTCCCCCTTTTCCTCCTCCTCCCCACTGACTCCTGCTTGCGGCACCTCCCTCCAAGCTGCTGTATGTTAGAGCAAGGGGGGGGCACTGCTGGAAGCTGTGCGAGTACAAAACGAACACATCCCTTCAGTACAAGAGCGTTAGTGCTCCAGGAACGTGGCAGCAGCTGGGGCTGAGCGAGCCGGGCATACAGGCTGCTGTGCTCGCAGGGGCTCAGCCGCCGGGTCCAGGACCTTGTCGAGCCCCGGCCTCCTCTCGTGAGCCCCCACCCCAGAACTACCTGCTCTGCAGCCTCCTTTGCTGCAGCCCAGCTAACTGCTCACGGGTAATTCGTAAGTGTTAATAGTATTAATCTGATTCAGCACGCTCTTAGCAAGATCAAACCCTCTATAAAACCAGAGCCATCTGATCTCCCCATCTGCTGCTCAATGTAGGCACCTCCTCCACGTTTACCCTTCCCCATCATGCCTCCTTGTGGTCTCAGGGCTGGGCGGGGGCTCACCACAGCCAGTGTCCCCAGCGTGGGGACTGAAGCTGCAGGGTCAGGGCTTCTCCATCCTGCTGGCTCAGGACCAAACCCTGACCCAGGTCCCGTCTGTGGATATGGTCACCTCCACTTGGCGTTTCGCTAGGGTGGTGGTGGAGAAGGCGCCTGCTTGAGGACAGGATCGAGGCGTCACTGAGCGGACTGGCAGTGACAGGCCTGCTTGAGCTCCTGCCCCACCGCCCAGATGCTGGCTGGGGACCTCCCTGCAGCAATGTCCGTCCCCGGCTGGGGACAGGGTGCTGGGGCAGGGCGGTCCACGAGGGCTGCCAGAAGGTGCAGGAGATCCGTTCCTGGCTGGAAGGAGATGCCCCATCCCACCCCACCCCATGGGGTGTGTGGGAGGAAGAGGGACACCCTGAGGTGAAGGGGAGCCCTGGCTGGCAGGAGGAAGGGGAGAGCAGTGCCTGGGACCTGGCATGGGGCAGGGGTGGGGAGAAGGGAGGCGAGACCAGCGTGTGGGATGCTCTGTGCCCATAGCAGCCTGCCACCACTGCTGCTTATCTTGATTGGTATTTGATTTGATTTAACATGATCTCCCGCTTGTAAAACACCTTGAGATGTTTCTGTGTGTGAGGCTGTCCTGGAAACGCTGTTGTACCGTATTAATGAGCCTCTGCTGGAACATAAAGAAGCATCATTAGGAGCGGTGAACTCGTCTGACGTGCAAAAAGCAGCGCAGAGCACAGGCACGCTGCGTCCTGGCCTTGCTCAGGGGCTCCGCACCCCAGGGCAGCTGCAGCCAGGCCCTGCTGGCAGTGGTGGCTGGGCTGTGGTGGTTGTAGGGTGGTG
>NC_048909.1:3616457-3720640 GCF_011077185.1 Oxyura jamaicensis | reverse complement strand
TGTGGTGTGGTGGCTGTGGTGTGGTGGCTGTGGTGTGGTGGCTGTGGTGTGGTGGCTGTGGTGTGGTGTGGTGGTTGTAGTGTGGTGGGTGTAGGGTGGTGTGGTGGCTGTGGTGTGGTGGGTGTGGTGTGGTGTGGTGGCTGTGGTGTGGTGTGGTGGTTGTGGTGTGGTGGCTGTGGTGTGGTGTGGTGGTTGTGGTGTGGTGGCTGGTGTGCTGTGGTGTCCATGCTGTGGTGCCCGTGCTGTGGTGCCCGTGCTGTGGTGCCCGTGCTGTGGTGTCCGTGCTGTGGTGTCCGTGCTGTGGTGTCCATGCTGTGGTGTCTGTGCTGTGGTGTCCATGCTGTGGTGTCTGTGCTGTGGTGTTCATGCTGTGGTGCCCGTGCTGGTGGCTGTGCCGTGCGTTGCTAAGCAGTCCCGCCTCTTGCTGTGCCGCTGCTTTGGTTTCCATATCCCTTTCCTTCTCGGGTGATAGAAATGCATTTTAATATCCGAGTAGCCTCGAAACATGCTGTATTATGCTATTATCTCCGGGGGGTGGGGAAGATTGTGAAGCACTTGGCGTTTAACGCCTACATATGGCTAACACTATGGGCTGTGTGCTGATAAAGATGGGGTAATTAAAGTTTATTTTTTTTATAGACTAATCTCCCAAGCATGTATTTATGAGCCTGATTTAGAAACATCATATTACCAAGAGCACAGGATATTCGTGTTGCTTGTAAATCCATACGTGTTCTGAACTTACCTTTTTTTTTCTTCTTTCTTGAATTTAAGCAGCGCTGCCAATATCAAAAAGAAATGAGCCTGGAGTTTTGTTGGTGCATCTCTCCCACCCTTGTCCTTTAGGTGGGCAAGGGAAAATATACAAAGCAGCGAGTAATTAACTGCAGAAGTAAATTATATTTCCAAGGAGACACGGTGCATTTGGAGGGTCTGTTTGCAGGGTGTTTACACCGGTGGCTCTGAAATTATCTTCATCTTGCAGCAGGTGCAAAATCTTTGGGGGAATTTGGTACTCTGCAAGCTGGTTTTGAGCTGCCTGTGGAAGGACTTGCACGCTCTCTGTGAGGCTGGAGCTGGGCTAACTGGCACCAGTGTTTAATGGGGAAAAAATCCCAGGTGGGAAGGTGGAAGGGGCCAGAGGTCCTCAACCACTGCCCTAGCTGCTCCAGCGCTCAGGCTTTGAGTGAGATTTAGGCTCCTGAACTCCTCCTGTCTTCCAGTCTTAATTAAGCTGTGGTTAATTGGGCTGGTAGAAGAAATCTTCTCAGGTATGATTCTGCCCTAAACCAGAGAGGTTTGTCTTTTCTTTCTCCTCCTCTCTCCTTTGTTCTTGCAGCCTAGGGTTTGAGGGGAGGTTGTTTCTCCCGGTTCAAGAAGTTAGTTCTTCTTCTTGTTCATCCACTGCTGCATCCCCCCTCGGGCACAGCAGTGCTGGGGTGTCAGGGCTCACAGAGGTGCCTCCCCCATGGCTTTCCCTGCAAGTTAGGCTAAAACCAAGACTGAGCATTTGAACACCCTCGTGCTCTGCTGAAAGCATCCAAAGCACGGCAGAGACCTGTTTAATTAAAAGCAGGGTGAGAGCATCTCAACATAGCAATGATTTGTTAGGACAGAAGAATCTGGGGAGCAAGCTTGGTCTCAGCTATGCCTGGACATCCTGGGGGCCTTTTTGGACCACAAAATACCCAAGCCAAGACTTAGCTTGAGTGCTGAGGATCTCACGGGCTCCTGAGTCCTAGCCTCTGCCTGGGAAGGTCTTGCATTACTTCCATGTATCTAAAGAAGTTCAGTGGAACTGAGTTTTAAAATCTGCACAATAAACTCTTTCCTGGAAGCCCAGAGATTACAACGGGAGGAGGGAAAGTGCCCAGGCACAGCTCCTCCTGAATTACTGAGCTGGTTTGGATCCCACCCCCAGGACAAGGAAGGAATTATTCATGTGTTTCAGACCTTGAACAGGAGCACGTAGCCCTGGTGAACCTGTTGAGGTTTGTTTAGTTAGCCATGGGTTGTTAAGAATACAGCTGTGTTTTCCGAGGGCTGGCACTCAGCTATTTATCTCCAGATGGGTGTTCAAACACTTCTACTGTCAGTGGTCGGAGGGGCAGGCGATGGGATGGAAAACGAGAAATGTACCTCTGTTCGAAGAGGGAGGAGGGATCTGCTTTCCTAATAGCCTGCCTTCAAACCTGCAGGAAACTGCTCGTAAGCAATAAAGAGCTGAGCTGGAAACAAAATCTCTGCTCGAGCAGGATTCCCGTGGATTTGGTTCAGTTGGTGACAGCCAACTTCAGGCAGTTCTAGAGGTCAGTAATTAGCAGTGTGGTGGAAACAAACAGGAAGGGGAAGGCAGAGAAGCGGGGAAGGCGGTTAGAGGAGACTTGCAGCACATTGTCCCTTCCCTTGGGCAGCCAAGCTCAGACTCACTGAGCTGTAATCGGCTTTTTGCTGTTTCAGGCCCCTGTGCACCTTTCCTCGTAGTCACAGAGAGAGAAGCAATGGGGAGGAGACCTGGAGCCCCCAGACCCTAATCCCAGCCTGGCTTGTGCTGCAGGGTGGTGAAGGCTGCCATCGTGCCTGTGGTTCAGGCTCTTTGTAAAAATGAGATAATACTTGCCTAACTCTTAAGGGCTTTGTGATAAAATGTTTGCAAAGCACTTTAAGACCCTGGATTGAAAGGTGATTTATAATGGTAAAATCCAGTGTTCTCTGCTCTGTCGTATACTTGACCGTGTCCAATTATCTCAATGGCAGCTTTTCTCCATCTTTTTTTTTTTTTTCTTTTCTCTTTTTGCATTAGTTTAGCAATGCCAACCAAAAGAAGGGTTTGTGGCAGGCACAGTGTGCCCTGCCAGAGGGTGAGTTTGGAGGTGCTAATTTACTGTAGTGATATGAATAAAGACTGGAAAGGAAAAAGGGGCATGGCAAGGTGGAGGGCACAGGAGATGGGTGATAAAGCTGTGAAATAGAGGTGGGAAAGCTCTTTAGATGATGCATGCGTAAGGAAAGTGAAAGATGCTTCATAAATAATCATTTTGCATACTCCTGTTGTCCGCAGTGCTGGGGTGTTTCCCAGCAGATCAGCCACTTCCCTTGTCCTGCAAATGTCAGGAGCAGCACCCACCGTGCAGGCTCCATCCTGCTGCAGGGGGGCTTTGATGGGGCACTCTGCTGGCCTGGAAAACGCAGGTTGTGCCTCGGGCTCAGCCTGGACACCAGTTCCCTGCCCTGGCACCCACATCTCTAAGAGGGTTTGATGAAATTATAGGGTGAAACACATGAGTGCTAACTTGCTAGATGCATCTCCCATTCAATTTTTAAGCAGATGCTTTTTAAATCTCTCTGCTGATGAAATAGCAATGGCAGAGAGCAAGGAGGGGGGAGCTGGATCAAGTTCCAAAAGTAAAGACATGTCCTTGCCTGAATCCTCGGCAGGCACACGGCCAGGTCTGCCAGGAGCTGGGACATCTTGGCTGCACTGCTTCAGTCTGTGCAGCACCTGGGTGTATTGCTGGTCCCTGCCCTCCCGCTGGCATTTCTGTGTTCCCCAAATAGTTTACAGGAGGTACGGAGCTGAACGGACCTGACTGCTTGGCGAGGTGTCCGTTGCAATCCTGGTACACGGTGCTGATGGAGGGGCCAGGCTGGGGAGAACAACGTGCAGCTCCCAGGCCTCGGGGTGCTGGGACTGCCCCTGCTTGGGCCATAGAGACCCAAGGATGGGGTAGCAGAGGCCAGGGGATTGTTTGTCCTGGTCCTCTCCATCATCAGAGGGTGGCTAATGTTTGCTCCTGGCCTGCACTGAACAAGAGCATCTACATCTCATGGGACAGCCAGGTCTTTCCCAAACATGTCTTCATTGCCCAGTCTCACATCCTTTCCCTTCATCCCCTGGGGTTGGTCTGTCCCCCTACACTGTAGACGACCTGATTCAGCCATCCTAATGCCGCTGGTGAGTTTGTAACTCTAGACCTGCTGATGTCTGAGTTCTCTGTTGGCTTTTACTTGCACTCCCTGCAACTACCTGAAGGGGTGTTTCAGCAAGGAAGGTGTCGGTCTCTTCTCAGGTGACAAATGATAGCATATAAGGAAACAGTCTGAAGTTGCACCAGGGGAGGTTTAGGTTGTGTATCAGGAAGGATTTCTTCATGGAGAGGGTGGTCAAGCACTGGAATGTGCTGCTCAGGGACATGGTGAAGTCCCCATCTTGGGAGGTATTCACGAGATGTTTTGAATGTGGCACTGAGACTTGGTGAGTGGACTCAGTAGGTCGGGCTGATGACTGGGCTTGGTGATCGTGAAGGTCTTTTCCAACTGTCGCGTTAGCGGGTGTAGCCGATTCACTGTTATGGGTCTGGTTGGATTCAGTCACAGATCACCAGTAACGTATTGACCAATGTGGGTCCGGTCAGACTGAGGGTACTGAACCATCACGGACACGGACTCACCAACAACGTAGCACACCCTCACTCTAGTTGTGTTCAATGAGAACTGCCACGGCTAGGAACAATGCAATTAAGTCACTGCTCATCTTAAGACACTGCTCGTCACCGGCCTCCACTTGGACACAGAGCCATTGACCACCACTCTCTGGGTGTGGCCATTGAGCCAATTCCTGATCCATCAGATGCTCCCCCTTCAAAGCCCTATGTTTCCAATTTAGAGATTAGGATGTGATGTGGGACCCCCTCCAAGGCCTTACAGAAGTCCAGGTAGATGACATCAGTCTTCCCTTGTTGACTGAGGCAGTTGCTCCATCACAGAAAGCCAACAGGTTGGTCAGGCACGATTTGTGATTGGCGAGGCCATGCGGGTTGTCCCAGATCACCTCCTTGTCCTGCGTGTGCCTTAACATTGCCTCCAGGAGGATTCGTGCCATGATCATGCCAGGTAGAGGTGCGCCTCACTGGTCTGTAGTTCCCCAGGTCTTCCTTTCTACAATTTTAAAAAATGGCAGTGATGTTTCCCTTCTTCCAGTCACTGGGGACTTCACCTGACTGCCATGACTTTTCATATGAGGGAGAGTGGCTTGGTGACTACATCAGCCAATTTCCTCAGGACCCTGGGGTACATGTTGTCAGGGCCCAGAGACTTGTGGTTAAGTCAGGAGGTTCTGGACTTGCTCTTCGCTTATGGGAGGGGACTCAGCTTGCTCCCCCAGCCCCTGCCCAGAGGTTCGGGGACACGAGAGAAGCCTGACCACTAGTGAAGCCTGAGGCAAAGAAGTTGTTAAGTACTTCTGCCTTCTCCACGTCTGTCATTACCAGTTCTCCATCTCGATTTGTCAGAGGCGCCACACTCTCCCTAGTGTTTCTTCTGTGGCCAATGTACCTGCAGAACCCCTTCTTGTTATTCTTTGCCTCCCTCACCAAGTTTAGTTCTGTCAGTGCCTTGTCTTTCCTGATCCCATCCCTGCACATCCGGACAGCATTTCTGTACTCTTCCCTGGGCACATGGCCCTGTTTCCACCATCTGTGCATTTCCTTCTCTTGCCTAAGTTTGACCAGCAGGTCCTTGTTCTGCCATGCCGGTTTCCTACCTTCACTTCTTTATTTATTATATACGGGAAAGCGAGCTCTTGTGCTCCAAGGAAAACATCCTCAAAGAGTTCCAGCTCTGATCAGATCCTCAGTCCCGAAGGACCGTGTCCCATGGGATCTTAGCCACTAATCCTTTGAACAGCTGGAAGTTGGCTCTGCGGAAGGTCAGGGCCTTTGCTCTCAGCCCGGCCCATATCCCTCGAGATCGCAAACGCAACCAGGGCATGGTCACTGCAGCCTAGGCTTCCCCCAGTTTTGACTTTGTTAACAAGTTCTGCCGCATCGGTGAGCACCAGGTCCAGTAACGCTTCTCTGGTTGGTTCGTCCTCTATGGACACCAGGAGGCTCCTGGCTGGCTTACTGCCTGCCACGTGGCTTTCCCAGCAGACACCCAGGTGGTTGAAATCCCTCGGGAGGATGAGATCCTGGGAGCATGGTACTTCCTGTAGTCATAACGAGAAGGCCTGATCCCTTCGGCATCTTTCCAAGACCCTCTTGGTGCTTCCTAGTCTCCTTGTCACAGCCTCAGTTGTCCCTGTTCTGTGATTCTATAATTCCATTTGCTTAAAAAATAAATAAGAAAGAAAGAAAGGAAAAAGAAAGAAAGGAAAAAGAAGGAGAAAATAAAACACGAGGTGCCAAACAAGGCTGTCTGTGCGCGCAGGCCTGCACAGAGCAGCAGGGGAGGAGCAGGATGATGGGATGTCCCCAGCTGATGGCTACTCCGTGCAGACATCCCCTACCCTACGTGTCCAGCACACGGCCATGGCGCTGGGGACAGGAGACCCACATCCCGTCCAGGTGCTGCCTTCAGAAGCCCCTCTTTGTGTTGGAAAGTGTTGGGTTGGCGCTTGTAACAAAACCTTTTGTGAGCTGCTTTTTTTGAAGTTTCCGTAAGCTTCCGCAACTGACAAAATAAAACTTCTCTTGTAATCTCTGCTGCCGGTAAAAAGCAGCTGGCTCTGTAGGTCACTTTGTTGTTCATCATAGTCCCTGTGTGATGACGGAATATTTATACATATTTGTATAAATAATTAACACTCAGCAATGCTACATAAAATTTGTAGACACAGATTTCTCCTGGCGTTAAGCAAGAGTAAATGATGCCATGGTACCAGCAGCCCTCGGCTTTGGCTTGATTATTTTTGAGACTTGATACAATTTGCCACATAAACCTAGGCTGATGAAAACTGCCTGGGGCTTGGCTGCAGGAGCCTGCAGGACCATGAGCAAACTGTGATGGGAGGAATAGGGTGTGAGGGATCCAGGAGCTCTGGTCTTCACGGGGCAGGGGGAAACAGAGCAAGCTGGGGGGGCCTTTCGGGGTGGGGGTGCCGAGGCGGGTCCCTCCCGCAGCACCCACCACTCTCTTTGCCTTCCAGGTTCGATGAAAAGCCCCATCAACAAGACAGCCCTGACCCTCATTGCGGTCAGCTCCTGCATTCTTGCCATGGTGTGCGGCTCCCAGCTCTCCTGCCCGCTGACTGTAAAGGTGACACTCCATGTACCTGAGCACTTCATCGCCGATGGTAAGACCCCATGGGCATCAGAACCCCTTCACCCCACAGCAGCCGCTCTCTTTATAGCTTACCTAGAGCCTCCCTGAGTAAGCACCTTAGCGGGCATCTCTAGAGGACCACACCATGGGGGTAAACTTTCCTCTTCTCAATTGCACCTTTGTTGTTGTTATCACTAACATATCTGCTGGATATTCCTGTTCTCATCGGGACTCACTGATGAGCCCCGGGAGCCTGCGTATGCATGCTCCTGTCCTGCAGCAGCCGATCTGTTTGTCCCAGCCCCTTGCAGCAGTGCAGAGTGAAAGTGGTAGTATTTGAGCAAAGGCAGAGATGCTTTGAAAAATTAGACAAGGGCTGCTGTCACTATTTATTGCTTTCTCCGACTGGGCTCCTTGCATTTGTTGTGTTTCACTGACCTTTTCTTTATAATGTGCAGTGAGCGTCAAGTGCAAGTTTTCAGTAACACGAGGGCAAATTTCATTTTCTTCCAGCCGATGGGACCCATTATTCAGTCAGTTCCAATTCCTCAGCTCCCCTGCTCGCCTGACTGCTCGGGGCGTGCTGAGGGTACACCTTCTCCCTGCCAGAACTGTGCTGCTCCCAGCCCCGTGCTGGCTCCCATCCCCGCATTGGGGTTGGGATGGAGGGTGTCCTTTGGGGGTGTGAACACAGTGGGGAGAATTAGACGCTTAACGAGGCGCAGCAGTGGGGAAGAGCAGGGCTTAAAGCATCCCCCCATGACAGAGAGGGATTCCCCAGTCTGTTTTAAATGGTGTTCAGCCTGGATAAGAGTGGGTTCTTCAGTCCCAGCATGGAGCCTCACCAAGCATGTGTGTCTGCACCTGTAACGATGCTTTTGGGATGCGTGCTGTGTGCCAGCGGCTTGGTGCCCTGTGCTGGTGGGAAGGCTGCTGCTGCTCTGTCCCCTCAGGAAGCTTCTTAGCTGCTGGCTCTGGAAATTGCAGTCAAATCTCAGGATGTGGAGGCTGCCCTAAAGGCTAAAGCTTGGTTATTAAGAAAAAGAGGAGGAGAGTATCTGCTTTGTGGCCTCAGGAACGTTCCTGGAGGAACGGACCGTTAGAGGAGTGCAGAGCTGAAAAAGGCACAGCTTGAAATAAGGGACTTGTCTACGCCTTGACCTGCTTCTAAAAGGCATTAAGTACTGCCCAGGCTGCAAATAAATATTCTGTAGTTTTCGCAGATTTTTATTCCGAACAATCAGAGAACAGAAACTCATTTTGCTTTGGGGAAATGAGGCTGCTCCAGTATCAGCTCGCGTCCCTCGAGGCACCGGCCAGGTTAGGCTGGGAGGCACGCGCTGTCCCCAGCCCGCAACCAGCCACAGAGGAGAGGGAGAGCACAGGAGCCGTGCTGAATGAAGGCCGGGGGGAAGGCAGTGGTGGAAATAGGCTCCAGCATCCTGCAGAGCCTCTGGCCCACAGAAGGCTTGGGTCCCCGAAAACTCAAATAAAACAAAATGTAATGCGACTCCATAGAGTTAAAGGGAAAGATGAGTCTGTGCTTTTCACCAGGAAGGGGGTGGCAGTGCAAATTATGCAAATACAGAGAACACTCAAATGGAAATGACAATGAAATACCAATAAAATAGATTAATATCCTTGAAACTGGGGGAAATGGGATGATCTCCAGTTCCAACTTAATGACTTCTTTAAAGAGAAAGTGGCAAGAGGACTGGTAAAAACGGTTTGGCAAAGAATTAAAATGAGCTTTGTAATGAAACTGTAAAATATAATTACAAACTGCAAAAACTTTTTAAATATTTTTATGGGAAACAGTCAAATTCTTCATACAGAGGCAGCAAAGACATTTTGCAGTGGCTATCAGTTTTACTGAAATCTCATCGCTTTATGTGATGGCGGAGTCCATTGCCAGGGAAGAGGAAGCTCTTAAAGTTGTCCCTTCTAGTTGATTAACAACAACTCCCAAGGCAGCACCAAACTGGCAGCAAAAGGCTAGGAAACGTTTAAAGGCAACACTGAACTGAGCTGGGCTTGGAAATCTTTATGGCACCCAGGAAACCAATGCTGGCCGTGTCTGGGGAGGTGGCGTGTAGCTTGGTCACCTGCAGTCCTGTACTGGTGGCAGCGGGGGGACCTGTTCCTCCCTGCCTTACTGGGTTCGTTTCCAGCTCTTAATGCTGCTTTTTGCCAAATATCAGGGCTGGGGGTGGCAGGAGTGGCAGGGGGTGCTGGCATGGTTATTGCCATGTGGGTGGAGCGGCGGCAGAGCTGATGACGTTGGCCCAGATGGGGCTGGGAGCTTTGATCAGTCTTGAAGCAGCTGCTCACACGGCACCCAACGTCTCGTTAATGTTGCTGTGCACTTAAACAGTCTGCATCCTTAAGCTGCTCTGCTTTGTATGTTGTGTGACGATAAGGAGGGCTCTGTGAGCAGGCGGGGAAGGTGGGAGATGCTCCCGCACAAGAGAAGGGTGCCCTCCAGTTCCTGGTACGCAGTATTCCAACAGATGCCAGTAGCCAAGGAAAATCTTCAAACGGAGAAGCTACCAACACCTCTGCAGGAAAAGCCAAAGGCAGAGGCTGAAAGCAATCCCTCTCCTGTCAGATGAAGACTCATCTGTGAAGGAAATAGATAGATGTGAGCCAGCTCTGCTGCGCCAGGATCCTACACCAAGTTGGGGAAAGGAGGGGGGAGAAGCCCCACCAAATGTCTCCAGCCCTGGGGAGAGCAGCTTCCCCCCTGCAACAAGCAGCGGTGTTGGAAAAAGAAGCTTCTGAGCCTGGTCGAGTTGGAGAATGGGAGAGAGCAGGGGAAGGGCTGGGACAAGAAGACAACTGGCAGTGAAGGGTGGGAGAGCAGATTGCCACCAGCTGTATTAATAACCAGCACGTCTCTGCTGCCCTTATTTCTCTCTTGGGTCGTTTTCTCCCTTTTGTTCATTTGATGGGTTCTCCCCCCATTTCGCTCCCCTCTGAACAATTACTGACTGGTTTGTACAGCTGCTCTTTCTTCATTCCCCAGGGCAGCCACCTGCACAGGAGCCTGGCACAAGCTGCGCTGCTCTCCGCTGCCCTGGCTGCCAGGGGGAGGCTGGGGGCCTCCCCTGCGAGACACACACCGGTGCCTGTAAAGCCTCTGGTGGTGCACTGCAAGGAGCCTCCTTTGCTGCTCGGGTCCTGTGGGGTTGTCACAGGGCTGAGGAAGGCGCTGGCTTTGTCTCTGCCCTCGGTGCTGCAGGGGGTTGCCCTACACCAGGAGGGCAGGGAGGCCTCCACTTCCTTACTCCTTCCTCCCCAAAGGGCTCGAGCAACCTCTGCTCCCTTCTGCCACTGCTCCAGGGCACGAAATCGTGCGTCCCCCTGGTGTCAGAAACTCGCCTGCACCCAGCAGCAGGCGTCATGCCCACTTCAGAGCAGGCTTGAATTTATAGGAAGGCTTGCGGTGGCTTTTATGAGGACTTGGAAATGCAAAGCATTATTTAGAGGAACATTTAGCAGCATCAAAGGGGGGGGGGAAAGAAAAGAGAGTCCCTCCATCTGAGCAATAAAACCCCTTATGAATATGTTAGCCACTCAGCTCTGTGCATTCAGGAGGGTTTTTCTCTTGTAAGTAATAACTCAAAAAGTAGAGGGAGAGCAATGGGAGCTGCTTGCAGGGAAAGCAGGGCTGGAGAAAGATACCCTAGAGGACTTAGCCTGGAGTATGTCCTTGCTGCACAACAGTTTGAAATATAGTATCAATTAAAGCTTCCCATTTTTATAGCCTGCAAAGAGGTTATATATGGTGTTGGTGGATGTTTGTATCGGGATACTTTAGTGGGAGAGGTAGGCAAGGTCCTCCACGGCGTGCAGAAGGAAGGAAGAGCTACGCTTAACCAGGGGCTTGTAGGGCTTCATTTTATAAGTGGAAATAAAGTAAAGGACATAAACCAGGCTTCTGGTGCTTCAGAGGCATCTCTGGGCATTTGCAGCCTTCTTTCTGCCTCTTTGGAGGTGTGTGCCAGGGAAAACGTGGTGCTGCCTCTGTCTGGGACAGCACGGAGCTTGGGTCAGGGTGGTTTCTGAACATCACTGAGCAGAGGCACGGCCTGTGCAGCTGGGACGCTTGCAGTGGGCTTTGCTCGGAGCACCGGTGTTCCTGCAGCTGCAGCCCAGCTGCAGGTGTGGGGGCATCCCACGGGATGAGCACCAGCTCCTCCGGTCAGAAGGAAAACAAACCGAGCACTCCTGTGTACAGCCCTCCTGGGTGGCTGAAGCACTGCTGCTTTCTGGTGCTCTTCTGGCTACCGGCAGCCGTGCAAACCGAGCCCGTGCTTCAGGCGTGAGTGGCTAGTAAGGTGGCAGAGCTGGGCGAAGCTGTGCTTTGGGGCGTTTTTCCCAAGCTTCGTGCATCTGCATCTGCCCGCCTGAATGATGATGGTGTGTGATTGTCACACAGCCGATCAGTAATTGCTTCATCTGAAGGTTATTTATTTCCTTCCCCCTACAACTGTTTCCTCCAAGACGCCGGTGGAATTGGATGCTGCTATTAGCAGCTTTTGCTAATTTTCCCCAAAGATTGACTGAGCTCTGTAGACTGCAATTGTTGGACTCGCAACAACTTCTCATTTTGGTTTTAATTAAGTTTGTTGCTTTAAATTGTTTGCTTTTGACATCTCCTGCTCAACGTTGTGCAGCCCTCAGAGGTGACCAGGCATTAGTTTGGTTCCTCAGGCGCTGGCTCACGTGTGCTCGGCACGTGCTGCGCATGCGCTTGCATAGAAATAAGCAGCAAGGAGAGATGCAGGCGGTGGGGAGCGGCCCAGCGCTGGGCTCTGCTTTACAGCAAAGGAAAAGCTGGAGATGCTCATTGATTTACAAATGAAGCAGCTCTACTTGGCACCAGAAGGATGGAGGAAGGGCTTGGGTCTCAAAATTGCCATCCCTCGGAGCTTTCCCCTATGGCAGCCGGGCTCCAGAGCTCCCCAACCATTCCCAGCCACATTGCCCCCCCTGAAATCAGCAGAAAGAAAGGGCTGGCTTGAAACTGGGCTTTTCTGTTGCAGTTTCTCAGCCCGGAGTTGCTCGGCTGCAGCAATGCCCATTTTGCTGCACGGAGACGCGGGTCAGTGCTTCGGCAGGAGCAGCACTGCCAGCCCCAGCCCCGGGTCTGGCTGCCCCAAACACAGCATGTTTTTGGCGAGGTGGCTGTGCTGGGGGCAGCTCTGCAGACTGCGTTTAATTTCATCAGCTCTTAATCACCGGGTCATCCCCGTGCCTGCCTTACAGCTCACGCCCACTCCCGCGCCTGCTTGGCTGGCAAGAAAATGCGAGCAAATGGCTGCAGCATCACCAGGCATGAACTCTAAATATTAACATCAATTTATAAACTGTATCAGCGTGGATCAAAGGGATTCCAAGACGGTTTTACGGCGTGAACACACTTTGCATGAGGAACTAATAAGATTCTGGAGGCTGAAGTACATCATGTTTTTATCGTGCCTGTGGCAGGCTTGTGATCCCGCGCTCAGCGTGTCCCCGTGCCGGGGCAGCTCCGCTTGCAAGGGAAGGAAAATGCCTCTTCCTCAGTCCCTTGTGGGATTTATTGGAGCAAACTGGGGGACTGGTGGTGATGTTTGGATGGTGTCAGCCAGGGCCTGCTTGGAGCTGGGGGTTGTGGCATCCCGAGAGAGGCGGGACGCGTCCGGCACTGGGGAAGTGGCATCGCCCAGCGCCTGCTGAGCTCACACCAGCACCATTCATTCTCTGATGTGGGAGGGACACTGAGGGCAGAGTGCAATAAGGCAGAGTGAATTTGGCCAGCTAGCCTGCTCCCTTCCCTAGGAAGGAGAGATGAAAACCTGGGCATATGTATTTGCAGGATGAGACCCTGCCTGTCTCAGCAGAGTGCTGGTGGGTCAGTCCTAGGAGGCTGGCTCGGGTCACGCTTGCTTTCAAGCAACAATTCATGGGATACCTGCAGCAGCAATAAGCAGCAATGCAAAGAGGATCTGCTGAGGCTGCGTGGCCAGAGCATGCCACTTCACTCTGTAATTCTCCCAGGTGGTGCCACTGGCAGTGCCCAACCTTGTGACGAGCAGGTGGTGGCTCGCCTTGGTCCTACGGTGCATCGATTTAGCGTGTGCTGCGTCTTGGTTGCGTTTTCTGCAGCCCTGGGGGGAAAGTTTGGTCTTGGCGCTGGCTGAAAAATCTCTTACATTCACACACACTTCATGTTTTTTAAAGCTTACCACAACTCATCCATCAGATACTCAGCAGAGTGATCAGATTTAGGGTGGATTTCCCCAAACTCTTGTCCAATATCTAGAGTGTCGCTGCAGAAGAGCCCCAGGCTGGAGCGAGGGAGTTTGGAGATACAGAGCATTAAAGAGAAGCTGTGCTGCAGGAATCTGATTTGTCTCAGCCATTGCTAGCCCAGATGCCTACTGAGGGCGTGAGTGTGCTGGTACTGACACCTGGGCAGTTCTGGTGCCTGGAAACACCGTGGAGCAGGCGGAGGGGCCCCTTACTTCAAGGGCTTGGTGCTGGTGGCTTCAACCCAGGTGTTGTGGAGCTGAAGCCACGGCACGTTTGCATGTGGGTGTTTTGGTACCGCTCAGGTCTGGGGAAGGGTGCCCAAGTGATCACTTGCTGTAAAATGAAATACACGCGTTCTTTGACAGAAGTTCATCCCTGGTGAAATCTGGACTGATTTCCAAGAAAATCCAAAGAAAGAATCTGTCAAAATTACCGAGCAAGTGTGATTTAACAATTAAAATGTAACCCCGCTCCTCCCACAGGAAAGATGCTTCTAGTCTTAGATGTAATTACATACAGATTTGTATCGCTAATTTGCTTCTGCTGTGCCAGGGTGAAAAACGTGAGGATTGACAGCGTTTGTAATGCATGGGAAGCTCCGGATTCGCACATCTGCAGGTTGGGGAGCGCTGGCGCCAGCAGCCCACGGCCGTGCACAGAGTTCAGGTGATGACAATACCTCCTGGAGCCAAGCCCTGTGTGTGGTATGAGCTGCATTTTCAGCTTGGCTGATAGAAAAAAATAAATGGAAAAGAAAGACGTATGTATAGACTTTTGTGCTTTTAAAAGCTTACTAAACTTTCTGTTTAGGTGTTTATCTTGTTCAAGAGAAAATACTGTTTGTAAAGCAAAAAGGGAATGGCTACTGTGGATTTGAACCCACCGTGATACTATTCCTGGTTTCAGTTTAGCAGAAGAAATTACGAATTTCATTTGGCAGAATGGAAATTACTCCAAAATTGTCCAGCTTTGTGCTAAGCAGGAGAGGGGAGGTAGAGCTGGGCCCTGCATTAGTCTGTGGATGAAACCCTGCACCAAGCCCTGTTGCCCTGCTTAGCTCAAGGTGTGTGTGTACTGGGAACAGCATCTGTCTGTCTTTTCCTCTGAGTTTCCTGAAAGAGATTTAAGAAGCAAAATTTCTTACTGCCCAGTACCAGGATAGGAGCGCGAGAGCTGGTCAATGGGAAGAGCTGACAGGGGAGGAGTTCTCTCTTTGGGAAATGTTCTTTCAAGTTTTACAAGAAAAAGGAAGTCTCTAAAGAAATCGAATTATTCTTTGTGCTTATAGATGGGAGCAAGAGGATAATCCTTCCTGTGGTCTTTAAAAAATGAGTAAATCTTTAACAGGATTACAATGTAAGATAGCGCAGGGATGGGTACGTTAATAGCAACCTGTCGCATGACCGCCCGTATCTTTCAAACATAAAATACTAATTTTAGATAAAAGGGAGTTTCGTTGTCCAAGATACAGCAAGCTGACCAAAGAAGACAAAAAGAGTGGAGGGAGGAAGAAATAAAAATTCTTCAAAAAAAATATGTTTTATTTGATCTCTTCCCTTGAAAAAAAAAAAGAGAGAGAGAAAGGAAAAGCCAAACCCTTTTGGCTGCCTTTTGGGCGCTTTGTTCTTTTCCCTTGTTAGATATCTCTTCTGAGCTGTTTTATCCTGTTTTGGTCTGGAAAATGATTTTTGAAATGTCAAAACTTCAAGGTTCTTTTGTCAAGGCTTAAGCAGTCCCACTGAACTTTGAAGGAGACCTCAGCATGAGAGACGCGAACTTTGGATGCAGACTGAGCGGGTCCGGCTTTGATCAGCATTTGAGAACGAAGGGGGGAAAAACACACACACATGCAAAAACCCAGACAAAACAATCCCCCAAGCACTGGCATTGCACAGTAGTGAAGTGCTCCGTGGTGCTGCAGCGCCAGTACAGGGTGCAGCCCTGCTCGCCAAGCCTGTGGAGCTCAGGGGTTGTGTCCTACCCCGCGGGGAGGTGGTGGCAGGCTGGAAGCTGCTGCTGTTGTGTCCCCTTCTCTGGCTGACGTGATGCTGCTGGATGCTTTAACCTGGGCCCTAAATGTCTGTGGTTAGGGGGAGTTTTGCTGAGCTTAAGGAAGTCAGCTGGGGGATGGCATCTCCTGGGCCCTGCTCCCTGTGGTCCCTGCGCGTGTGCTTCAACCTGGAGGCCGGGTTCGGGCGTAGGGCAAACCAGCTGGGTCTGTGCTTCTCAGAGCACATCTCCAGAGGACAGCTCAGAGCTGGGGCTTCCCTCACCATTGCACAGGCGGTGTGAGCCACGTGGGGTTCGTGTCCCCATGGGTTTCATCTCCCCTGGCGCTGTCCTCTCCTGTTACCTCCGCTGAAAGGCCGCGCATCGGAGAAGGCAGATCTGGCAGATGTTTCTGACAAGCTGAAGGTGTTTGAAATGGCTCTCGCTTAGAAAATGTTTGTTCTCGGTAGTTTCTGAAAGGATTTGATATTCAATCTTCCCCTTCTTGGCTTTTCAAGATGTTTTTGATAAGTGCACGCTGGTGACTTGTGAAAACTGTTTTATGTGTGTGGATTCTTTGAAAACAAAAAGAAAATTTGTGTAAGAAAGGCTTTGAAATCTTCAGAATTTTAGCTTTCAAAATATTTGTAAAGCTTCTCTTCCTGCTTTTTTTTTTTTTTATCAAGCTATGAAAGGATCATGGTTGGGATTTTTGTTTGTGTTTTCAGTAAGAGCGAAGGTGAGGAGTGTATCTGTGAACACATCCCACAGTCTTGCCCGTTTCTGGGCCGTGATGTGAGAAGTTTCCTTGCTGGAAGTTTCCCCTCTTTCCTCCTCCTCCTAGGAAGGAAATGAAGTGTTTACAATTAACTAGAGCTTTCAGTTTCCCCAGCTAATTTATTTATTTATTTATTTTCTTAGACTGAAATGGAAAAAATAATCCCATATTTCACTGAACTTTAAATTCAGGGATTTGGGATTCAAGTGTTTTCACTTCGTTTTTTTTTTTTTTTTTTCTTTCAATTCCAGTTGCATGATATTTGGGAAGGTCTTCCTGTGTAAAAAATACAACGAAGCAAAATTTGCAAATTATTTCAAGCTTCTCAAATCTGTTTTTTTTTTTTTTTTTTTTTTTTTTTTTTCACCCAACAAAGCTGCTCCTGGCTCTGGTCAGCCTGTCCCAGGACAGCTTCCCCGCTGTCACCCGCTGGGTCCCCTCCGCCAGGCAGGTCCTGTGCCAGGGCACTCCGATGGCTCAAGTCCCCTTCCTCTTTACGAATCCTAATTATGCTATTTTATGTCTGATTTGCTTCTGTTACTTTTACTCTGGCTGTATTTTAAATAGAAGTGGGGTTCATTAAGTAAAGATTTCATCAAGAGCTGGTGGTTTTGCACTTAGTCTCTGGGCACGGAGGGAGTTGTCTGTAACTGAGCCTCAAAATGCACTTACGTGCTTCTTGAGCCGTGCTAGGAAGCTACAAAAACAAGCCAGCAAGATTGGCAGGATGCTATGTGGCTGTAAACACTCCCGTGGGTTCACGATGCATTTTCACTTGGTAAAATAAACCAGCCATAGTTACCATTGGTATTTAAAGCTGTCTTTAAATATTGATGGTAGAGACGATAATTACCAGAAGAAATTAGGTGGCTCTAAGGAAATTCCCTGAGCCTGGCATTTCGATGCTCTCCTCTGGTGTTGTGGCAATCTGCTCTTGTCGTGGGGCTGATTGAGACGTCTCCTGCAGCCCTGGTGATCCAGGCTCAGGCTTCGCTGGGTCCCCAGAGCAGCTGAGCTCTCATTGCTGTTTGCTCGTGCAGTCAGTAGGTCGGCTGCACTCCTCCGCTATCAACGCAGAGACGCATCTGTATAAGCAGTATCAATACAAAGGATTTGAATTCACGTAAATGAGGACCTATATTTTTATGGCGCTGAGATCTCAGGATACCTGGAAATGGGGTCGCTCTCCTGAATGTTTGACTTAGGCTTTGCTTTCTTATCCTTTGTGTGGATAACGTGGTGCAGGATGAGGTTGACACGGGCTCCTTCCTCCTCAAGCATCTGCAATTCTCATTCAAAAAGAAATTGCAAGTTTATGTTCGAGCAGGTTCATGTGGGGTGGTTGCTGCTATATATTTTTTTCTGCTTTTTTAATGTCTTGTCGTTCATTGAGCTTCGGCAGTGCTTATGAAAGCACTTAGACATTATTTTTCTAAGTGATATAAGCCCTCAGGTTTCAGGAAAATAACAGCCTGGATCTGTAGCCTTGCCATCCTCGTGTAATCACTAAGAAGGATTTGAGTCTTCAGGTAGTGTCTGCAAAGCTTGCCCCGTGTCCCTGTCCTAGCACTCGGAAGGATGCCTGCTATCTCCTGGCAGTTCACCTGGGCCGCTCCTCTCTGAAGGTTTCTTCTCCCCTGTTTTTAGAGGCTTTTACCCCGGTCACTTTTGTAAAACACCACTTAATGGCAGAGGTTTTTTGGCTCCCCTCTGATCTGCGCAGCACTACTATGGAGGCAGGCTTATAATCAATGTAATTGAAGATCAGAGTTAATGAGGACCTCTGTGCCTGCAAAATCCCCCAAGCGATGCCGGGCCTCAGATGTTAGATAAGGAAATGATTGGGCTGAACTGAAAATCTATTTGGCTAATTAGATGATGCATATTCCCAGATGCCAGTGGGGAAAAATACATTTCACAAAATAAAGAAACATAAGATTTTGTAGGGAAAGATTTTTTTGGCAGGAATTCTCTTCTAATTCTCGGGGGAGAGAGTGAGGGAGTTTCTCTGCTACGAGGAGCTGTGTTGGGCCGGTTTGCTGCCTTGAGCTAGGGGGAGGGAGGTGGGGACAGGCTGGGGTGCTGCTGGCCTCCTGCCTCTGGGGTCCTGATCTCTGGTGGACACCACCTGCGTGAGCTGGGAAGGGATGCTCGGTTCTGACAGGCCAGAATAATTGCACTTGTCCACATTTCTGCAGATCTGGGAATCAAATCCAGCATCTCGTGATACTGGGAGGGGTGGGAGGGGGGGAGCATCTCAGCAGTGGAGCCTCCCATGCCGACCTTTTGCTGGGGTGCATTTGTACGGAGGAACTTCACAGTCAAATGAAGTTCTTTGGTTTGAGCGTTGGTTATTCCAGTAGTATTTTGCTGATCTCAGCATCACAGCAGCTGTAGAGGAACAGTGTGTCTGATACTGGGCCATTTTTTTTCTCCCCCGCCTTTTTTTTCCCAATCAGCATGAAAAGAGAAACCAGAAACTAGAGAGCAAAGCAAGCTTAATAATCTGTCAGAGAAGGCTGAGGAGCCCCCAGCACCCCAACCCATGCTCCTCATCCAATTCCCAGCCTTTGCAGGGCTGGTTTCTCCCATTGGTACTGGAGTACCCAGGTCTGACCCACTGCAGCAGGGGCTCTGCTGTGGAGAATGATGGGGCAGTAACTCAGAAGTTCTGCTGCCTTGTGTACAAATTCCTTGGTGCCTTATTTAAGATATCCCTTTTCTTCCTTGTGACATGCTCCTTTATTTTTTTTTACTTTTTTTTTTTGTTTTCATTTTTCTGCACACCTAACACACTTTTGTATTCCACCCTTAGGCAGCAGCTTCGTTGTGAGTGAAGGCAGCTACCTGGACATCTCCGACTGGCTAAACCCAGCCAAGCTGTCCCTTTACTACCAGATCAATGCCACGTCACCCTGGGTGAGAGACCTCTGTGGGCAGAGGACCACCGATGCCTGCGAGCAGCTGTGCGACCAAGAGACAGGTAAGGGAGGCCTGGGAAGAGCGAAGACCCTTCAGAGGCTGGAGAGGCGAGGGAGGAGGTTGGTGTCCAGGTCTGCCAATGCCTGCTTGGCTCAGCCCCATGCTAGCCTGGTGTGAGGCACCGGGTACGGAGGGGTACCAACAGGGTCACGCAGCGGTGACCACCATCAGCAAGGCGTCAAGAAGGTGGGTGCCAGGATGGGGATTAGAAATAGCGGGTCTATCAGTTGGTGTGGTGACAGGAGGCACGTGGAGTTTGGCTGCATACGAGTTGTGCTGTTTTGCTGTCCATTTTGAAAAACTACCCGTGATCTTGCCCCATCAGCACCCCTTGTCTTCCTTTGACTGTTTAATGGCAGAGCACAGCATTTCCCATCTCTGCTCCTGCCTAATATGACCTAGGTCTGATCTGTCCACTTCTGTTCTGGAGCTGCAGACACTGCTGCTATCTTTCCCAACCCACAGATGAGTTTTTCTCTGAGCACACCCTGCCTGCATGCAGATTTGCCTCTGCTGTGCTGGTAAAGTGGCGCCATTCCTTCTGGCTCCCACGCTCCCGGGTGACACACAGGGATCTGCAGCCTCCCGGGAACACAGAAACAGCAAGAGTGCAACCAGGGAATGAAGGGGGTCCGTGGGGTGGGAAACGCATGAGTGGGTGACCCCGTGTTGGCTGCTGTGTTTTCAGTGGGCTTGAAGAGGGACAGCTCACGGAGGAGAAGGCTTCTTCTGAGCATCCCGCTGCCGTAGGCTGTGCCGCTAATGCATGGCAGCTGGGGAGGAAGAAACCCTCCCAGGCCATGAGCTGGGAGCTACGAGTGTGCTGGGGGCTGGAAGGAGGGGGCTGTTTTCATCTCTCCCTTCTCAGCTGAGATGCAAATACTAAGCTAGGTCTCATAAATCCATTTTCCTGGTCAAGGCAATGTTCTCTTTTCATACTCCTGGTCCTCAAGTCTTGTCTGCAGAAGGCACTGACAGGCGTAGCCACAGCACAGAAATTATTCTGGCCAATTCCCCATGCTGACAAGCCCTGGGTGTCACCTGCAGCCCCAAAGTGGGCTGGGAGGTGGCAGCAGCCCCCTGGCATGTGGAGGTGATGCAGGAGGAAGATCTTCACACCTGCATGGCTCAGCACAGAAGGACATCAGCAAAACGCAGGCAGCTCTGAGGACAAGGGAAGATCAGCTCAGCTCTCCC
Organism: Oxyura jamaicensis; assembly: GCF_011077185.1. Classification (NCBI taxonomy): domain Eukaryota; kingdom Metazoa; phylum Chordata; class Aves; order Anseriformes; family Anatidae; genus Oxyura; species Oxyura jamaicensis. The sequence continues at coordinate 3,700,353 of NC_048909.1, read as the reverse complement.
CAGGTTCAGGGGAGGAGGAAGGAAAAACTGTTGCTGCCAGCAGAAACCACGAGGAGACCCTATGGAGGTAGCTCTGCTCGCTGGCACCGAGAAGGGCTGATATGGCCCCTGCGTGGTCTCGTGTTCTCCCACAGCAGCTGCTGCTGCTCCCTGTGCATCCCCAGTGCAGCAGAGCAGCTTCTTCCTCTCACTGGATGCCCCACGCTTGAGCAGGACGTGTCAGATCTCGTTTGCAGGGAAGGGAGTGATGCTCGTTAGCCTGGGAGGTGCTCAGCTCCGGCGCCGTGCTGGGTCCTAACCTCATCTGCTGCTTTACAGCTCCCATCCCTGCTTCCCATCTGGCCAAAACCTGGGTGGCGATGACTCTGCCGGATGCTGACTGAAGTCTGGCTCATCCTGGATGTTGGATGGGAAATGGGTTTAAAGGGTCTGTGACCTGTTCAGAGGTGACAGCCAGAGCAGGAGGAGCAAGGCAGAAGATCTCTGTGGTCCTGGCACGTTGGGGCTCTAAGCCAGCCCCGTGATGGAGGGAGGGCAGAGAAGCCATGATCTGAACTGTCAGCTTCCTCACCCAAAATGTACACCAGCTTCTTCCCCCTCTCTCCATCCTGACGATTTGCACGTGGATAAACCAAAACCTTTCTCCTGTCTGTGCCAGTTGGATCCCCAGGGGCAGGGCAGGGCTTGCTGGTGAGGCTGCAGGTTTTCAGAGCAGTTTTCCAAATTTTACGAAGAGCTGAGCGACCATCCCCTGACAATGAGGCCTCTGGAAGTACCTGCTGGACACCCCACCCCAGGAGACAGCCCCAGGCATGGCTCACATTCATTGCTGTTGACCAGCCTTCAGCTGGTGAGAAGCTCCCATGCCAGGCTGGGAGCAAACTGTCGTTCGGTGATGCACAGCGTGCATTTTGAGATTTATTTTTATTAATGTCATTCTATTTTTAAGGGTGATTTATTTTTATCACCACGAGAGAGAGAGCCCTGTGGTTTTACTAGGGGATATAAATCCCATCTAGATCTCAACCTTTCCAGGTCAGGGATTTTATCATCTCTGGGAGCATCCCAAGTAGTGGGTGCAAGGGGTGTCCCTGCCCTCCCTCCTCTCTGGGTGTCCAGGAGAAGGCTGGACCAAGGTTTGTCCTGCCTGGGGGATGACTGCCCTGAAGGTTTCCCTTGTGAAGAGCAGCAGGGCCAGCCTTGAAATGCTCTCACACATTTATAGCTGATTTCTCCTGCAGTGTGGATCCAGCCTTGGCCCAGAGCTTCTTTGCTCCAGGGTTCAGGCAGAGGTGTTCTCAGCAGCAGTGCTGTGGGCTCCTGGCACACGTTTGGACAGAGGCCACCAGGTCACACAAGCTCTGTCTGCTGAGACTCAACCTCTCACCCTTCCAAGGACTGAAAACCTCTTTTGGGTTGGAGTTTTTGTTTAACGTCTGTCTGTACGATGTGCTGATTCGTGACTGAAGCCACTGAGTGCTACTTCAGTACAAATAATAATCCACACTGGAAACGGTGGCTCTGAAACGCTAGGAAATGCCAAAACACATTTTGCTTGCCTGACCTTAATGTGCCTTCCCTTGTGTCTTCGCAGTGTGACTCATTCTTTAATTAAATGATTGCTGCCCCTGACAAATTTCAAGCCCGTATTGCAAAGTACCAACTCATCAGAGCTTTTCGGAGAGAGCACCAACATCTGCACATGAGCAAAATGCCATCTTTCACTTCAGGTGAGCTGGGTGCCTCTTCCAGATGCTGGCACATCCTCACACAGTGCAAACCACGTGGCCCAGAGCTGCTCCTCAGCTGGAGAGCTTCAGCCACAATGCCCCATCTTCTTGGCAGGCGCTGCTTGAAGCGAGGACAAGGAAGGTTTGTTGCCTGCTGGGGCTTGCAGGCACCTCTCCTCCCTCTCAGTTTTTTCAGTGGACATGGCATTTGTGCCACACTCTGGGATGTCTTCTTGTACAATCACGGAGCCCTGCTTTTTCACTTGCCTTTTCACCAGTGCTGGTAGCATTTACGAGGGCATCCATTTTTGGTGGCATATGCAAATCCCGATTTGTGAGCACAATTACCTGCTTTGTATGCACAAAACTGATTCACTTGCACATTCTGTGGGCATCACTTAAGAGGCCTGCTGGAGAATTGGTCCCTGAGGGCCAAACGCTGGGAAAAACAGCCTGTGATTCTGTGCTGTCAGGCTTGCTAGAGCAGTGGCATAAATGAGATGGATCGCTACCTTGATTAGCAGGTGCAAGTGCGTTGATTTTTTTTTCCCATCCATAAATCAGGCACTTACCCGTCAAAGCTCTCTTCTGTGCATCCACAATTAATTGCACGCACAAAACAATAGGCACATGCTTGTAAGAACCCAATTAGATGTGGTAGTGAAAGGTCTTTTCTAGAAATTGGCAGGAAGAAAAAAAGGTTTCCATCATCTTCCAAATGGGCTAGTTTGTCACCTGAGCTGCAGACGGTTTTGCTGTCCTGGTAGGACAAGGCTCTTGCAGGCAGGAAACAGATGAAAGTCGTTGTTAAACATGCCCATTTTTTAAAGGCTCCTGTAAAGGGGATTTGGAGGTTGCAGAGCTGAACATGTAAATCAGTAGATGACCAACCTCAGTGAGGGTGTATTTGTGTTTACGGAAACAGTCATTTTCACTGATAGTTCAGTGTAATATCATGTGGCTTTTGTGCACATCAAGTAATATTTGTTTGTTCTTGTACACTTCTGCTATTTTCACTGTTGGAAGATCCCAGTGTCTTTATTGACTTAGACTTTTATAAGATGAGGTTCCGTCTCTCTAAGGTATGTAGTTTAATAACTTGGTCAAAAACCATGTAATATACGATTTCTTTCCAAGCGGCGGCACAGCTTGCCTTCTGCACCAAGCAGGGCAGGAGGCAGTTAACTCCCAAGCTAATTTAGCTTCAGGCTGAAGTGTTAGACATAAACAGCAATCAAAATGCATGCCTGCGAGGGGGCTGAGTTAAGGTTATCTGTGCTGTCTTTACACTCTCATTTTCTGCCATTAGAGTGTTTAATCCTGCAGCTACTAATGTTCTTGTAATGGCATTTCTGTGCTTGTCTAAAGGCCACAGAGGGGAGGGAAGGGAATTGAGTGCTCCTGGGCCCATCTCACCTGCCTGACCCATCCCACCAGCACTGCAGAAGGTCACTTCTCACCCATGGTACTTGTTTTGGGCAGTGGACATCGCAGAATACATGAGCTGGGCACTGCAGAACACCCTTGGGTGCTGCCAGCTCAGGACCTTGCACTGCTGCCTTGCATCAGCCACGCGTGTGTGCCCCCTGGGAGCTTCCTCGGCAGCACAGCTCAGGGGTTTAGCAAATGATGAGAATAATATCTGTGCTGAGCGTAAACCAGACACAGTCCTCACAAGTTAAGCTTGCTCTTAACTGCCTTGATGCATCTGGGCAAAGAGGGAGACTTGCAGTGGGGGAAGAGGAGGGGAATTGTCAAGTTAATTCCAGGTTTTCCTTGCACACCCAAAGCACAGAGCCACCCTGCAGAAGGTTTCGCAAGGCCACGAGGCTGGCCCAGCTGGCAGCCAGGAGAGATGCTGCTCCTGGGCCCACGGCACCTCCTCGTGGGTTATTGCAGCTCCCGGGCTCTGTTTGAAGCAGTGCTGGGAGCCACAGGTGCACCCACAACATCCTACAAGGGGGTTTCGGTAGGTGAGGAGGGAGATGGGCCAAGGCAAGAGCACCCCACATGGTCTGGGGATGTGGCAGGGACCAAGGGGCCAGGCTGTGCCCTGGAGGGAGCCCTGCAGCCTGCACCCAGGGTCTGCAAATAAAGAAGAACAGATCCTGCAGGTGGGAGAGGTGTCCACAGGGCCAGAGCCTGTGCTTCAGGTGGCTGCAGGACAGCAGGGTCTGGTTCAGCCTTGTCAGACTTTCTCTGAGTGCTGGATTAAGAGGTTGCTTCTGTGACGTTCTGCCAGGAGCTCAGAAACCATTCACAAAGGATAAATCAATGCTGAACCTCCTCTGGATGCTCCTGAACCTCTGAAGCCTCCACAGCTTCATTACAGGAGGGAAGCAGCTGGAGCGGCAGGAGGGACGGGCATCGATCAGCTCCTTGTCCCCACCTCTGGAGGGACACGCCTGGGCCAGCAGAGCTGGGTCAAGGCTTTGCTCCCCTGCAGTGGGGAAGGAGAGGGGCACCTCGGGTCCTCCCCATCCGCTGGTGCTCCATCAGAGCAGGCTCATCATCCCGGAGCTGGCTCGGTGCGAGCACGCAGCCCCGTGCCACTGCTGGCAGCAGCTCGCCCAGAAGAGGCCTACAGCCCCCCCCACCTGATCCTGCAGGCCTGCCAGCCTGACCTCGGTTCCAGGGAAAGCTGTGGAGCAAATCATCTCGGGTGAGATCACACAGCACGTGCGTGGCATCCAGGGGGTCGGGCCCAGCCAGCACGGGGTCACAAAAAGCAGGTCGTGCTCATCTCCTTCTATGAGTGTGTGACCAGACCGGAGGAGGAGGGAAGGGCTGGTGATGGAGTCTCCTTAGACTTCAGCAAAGCCTCTGACGCGGTCTCCCGCAGTATTCTCCTGGGGAAGCTGGCTGCCTGTGGCCTGGACAGGTACACTCTTCTCTGGGTAAAGATCTGCCAGGAGGGCCGTGCCCGGCGGGTTGTGGTTAACGCAGTTCAGTCCAGCTGGCGTCCCCTTACAAGTGGTGTCCCCCGGGGATGGGTACTGGGGCCTGTCTTGTTTAACACTTTTACATTTATGTTTAATACTTAATACGTTTAACACTGATGACCTGGGTGAGGGGACTGAGTGCACCCTCATGATGTTTGCAGACCACACCAAGCTGGGGGTAGCACCGATGTGCCTGAGGGTAGGGTGGCCCTTCCGAGGGATCCGGGTAGGCTGGGCTGCCCCGTGTTTGCTCCACCGCTGCCAGCAGCCCCCTAACTCCGTCAGTAAAAATGCCATTGCCTGCAAAGAGCAGCTTCCCTGGGAGCACAGGGACTGCAGGAGCTTCTGCTGCGTGCCGGGCTGGAGGATTAGGGGGATCCCGTAGCATTATCACAGCAGATCGCCTCTCGCCCTAACGAGGCTAACAGGATTACCCGGCACGCTGGCACCGGTGTGCTTGGCTGCGTGGTGTTTGTGCAGCTGCACAAAGAAAAGAGATGGCTGGGGGTTATTTCTGTTTCAGAAGGAAGAAACAGTGAGTTGGGTGAAATGAAAGAAGAGTTCTGCAGCTTCAAGCCTGCGGGTATCGAAAAGAGGGCTGAAGCCCCTGATGCAGCATTCTGGATGTGGCTGAAGGGTTGCTTTATTCCTTAGCACCTGCTCCTGTGCATCTTGCCCATGCTCCTGGAAGCGAGGAGCCCTTATGGGGGTTTGTGGAGGATTCATCTTTGGGCATGAGCAAGCCCTGGTGTGGGCCAGCTCTGAGCCTGAACCAGGGGTGCTGACGGTGCTGACCATGGCTGCAGGCTGCTCTGGCTCTGCCCTTCTCCAGCTCCAGCACTTACACCGTGTGAAGCAGGCACAGGAGCCCTGTGCTTGGAAATGGGACAGAGGAACCTCCCACCTGCGTGCAGCCACCAGGCAGGTGTGTCCTTGGTTTACACGGCTCCTCCAGGCTCTGGATCTTGCTTCCCTTCCCAGCTGGAGGGCAGTGGCAATGCTGTAGTGCCGCGGGGCTGGAGCCCACGGGCGCTCTGCGGCAGCCTGCAGCTCTGGGTGGCACGCAGAGCTCCTCACCCCATCGGCTCCTCAAGCAGCCTCCTCGGAAATGAAAGCACAGCAGGAGGAGGGAGGCTGCACAGAACTATCTGTGAAGCTCTGGATGTGTCCTGCAGCTTGTGACAGAGGTTGCCCCCCGAGCAGAAGCTGACCCAGCGACGTCGTGCTCCCTGTAATTAGCTGTGGCTGTGCGGCCTTTGGGATTTGGTGTGTGGGAGAGGGGAGCAGGAGAAGCAGTGGCACAGAGCAGGGCTGTGGGCTGGCTGTAGCAGGGTGCTGCTGCTCTCTCATGGCCTCGGGTCTCTCATTGCCCTCCCAAATACCTGTGTGTGTCACATGAAGAGCAGACTGAGCCTCTGAGCTCACTCTGAGCCTCTTACTAGATCTGTGCTTTTCCATTTCCTGGTTAATGCGCAGGAGCAGAGGGGTTTCCTCTCTCCCTCTCGCAGTGGTTTGTTAAATGTCAGACTGCAAATACAGCGTGGGACCTCCCGAACTTAACACCAGGACCTGCTCTTGCTGAAACGAAGCAAGCAGTGATCCTTCCTTTTGCCAGAACAGACCAAGACTCGCTGTGGATTATCCAGTCCGATTTGTGGGTTATGAATCTGAAAGAAGACAAATGACCACCAGCAGCCGCGTCTGCACCATTTGCAGGTCGGCGTCTGCAGAAATGGGGTGCTTGTCCCAGCCCTTGGTAGGTCCCGATTCGTTTGTCCTCTCGCAGCAGAGGTGTTTTTTTATGTAGCATGTTGAAATCTACTCTTTAGGAAATGTACTTTCTCAAAGGAGGAACTAGGAATCAGGGGGCCCCCATCCCTGTCACACAGAGCATTTCTCCTCCGTGGGGATTCACTCCGTGCCTTGTGGCAGGAGCTGGCTCAGCATCTTGCCTGGCCGGGCTGAGCAAAGAGGAAATCGCGGAGTATCTGGGGGCTGGAGGAAGAGAGGAGATGCCCAGCAGCGCGAGGAGAGCAAATGCTCACAAAAACGTGGAGCAGCACCACCCGTTCTGCTGCAATTCACAGCCGAGCAGATTGCAATGCTCAGCTGGTGCTGCAATCTTTCCCATTGCATTTCTAAAGCTCTGCCAGAAGGGTGCAGATGTGCCTGGACAAGCTGGGGCCGCATCCTGCACGGTTCTGGGGAGGTGCCGGTGGCCTCAGCCCTGCGTGGCATCCCCTGCTGTGGCCGCAGGGTGCTCCTGCTCACCCAAACCTCCCCTAAACCTCCTGGGAAAGCCTCCAGCGCCAGCTGCAGCTGCTGAAGCTCTAGGACCGGGGTCGATAAAATCGATATTTGTGCGGGGTGATGGAGTTCCTCCTTCCCACACCGAGCATCATTGACAGGAAACAAAGCGGCGGACCCAACAAACACATCGTGCCGCGGGAGAGGGGTGAGCAGCCCTGGAACCTGCAGCCAGCAGTAAGGAAGGAGGTGGTCGGGCTGTTTGATGCCAGCCTCTGTAGGTGTTTTTCCCCGATTTGCTCTAATTTCCATGGCAGGCGCTGGGAGTGAGCCGGTGCCCCAAGACTCCCAGCTCTGCTTTGCAAGCACTTTGAGGTGTCTCTCGTTTGCAGAGCCTGTATTTGTTACGTAACGAGCGCCAGGAATTAATGATCCGCGGCATGGCTGGGGAAACTTGCGTACTAAGCACCCAAGGAAAAAATAACTTTCCCTTTTTTTAACGGACTGAAGGAGCCATTAGGACACGCAGCTCTTGCCGTGAAACCGCCCCAGCCCCAGGCCAGGCAGGCTGAGCCGGAGCAGGAGCTCACGCCACCACCGTCTCCTTCCCGACTCCTTCCCTTTGGAGGAGTAATGCTCCTGCCTCTCCCGTTATGAATCATGAGGTTAGCAGCTTTTGACAGATCATAAATCAGTGCTTCGAAGTCGCTAGGACAAATCCCAGGACATTTAATCTTTAATATTAGACGTGTTTAAAGCGGTGAATATTTCATGAAGGTGCTGTTGCATTTTAGCATGCCATTAGCTCTCTCTCCCCCCCCCCCCTTTCCTTTTCCCTTCCTCCCCCTGTTCAGACAGCTCTCATCAGAAAAAAAACACCTCACGGGCTGCACCCCCGTTTCCTTCCCTCCCAACAAGCTCCTTACTGTAACCCCTGCCAGACACGCCGAGCTCGCCCGGGGACCCGAGGAGCAGGCGGGTACCTGCATCAGCTCCGGGGGCTCCCCTCTCCCTGCGTCCCTCCTCTGAGCGGGGCAGCAGTGGTTGTGTGCTCCCCCCGCTCCCCCTGGCTCTGCACCGGTGCTTAAAGAGCAGCCTGCCGCTGCAACGAGGAAAGGCGTGATGGGGGCAAGTTGTTGACAGGCGCTTGTAAAAAACTTCACGTGCAGATCCAATTCCTCTGTTAATTTCGCTGTTTCTTGCTCCGGGTTACGGCTTTCTACCAAACACAGAATCGATTCGGGCCAGGCACGGTCGGAGCCCTGCTCCTGCTCTCAGCAGGGTGTAACGGGGTGCAGGAGGAAGGATGTGAGACCCCATTAACGTTTGGGCAGGGGCACAGCAAAGGCTGGCTGCGGAGGGTGAGGCCAGCATCACGCTGAGGACCAAGGGCAGCTGCAGGTGTGAGCACTCTGCAGACCAGGACGGGAGCAGCCACATCACGGGGGCACTTCTGCAGGCAGTGCGGGCTGGCCTCGGAGGCCGTCAGGCAGAGTTTGGCTGAATCTGGGGAGCTGTGTGGGAGCACAGGAGCATGGGCTGGGGACAGACATTTTACATCATTACATCTCAACCCCATTCATAGCAGGAGCCCATCATGTAACCCCTTCAGAAAAGCTTTGGGTTTCTTCCAGCTTCCCACATCTCCTCACCAGGAGCTTTCAGAAGGCTCCAAAGAGCTTCAGACCCGCCGTGGGGACCTGGCCTGCCTGTGACGAGCAGAGATGAACAGCAGGGGAGGAGCGGCTGACGCAGTGCTTTCTGACCTGCCCCTTGCACAAAGAAGTCTCACCTTTCCCTGGTCTCTTTTAGGGGAGTGCAGCTGCCACGAAGGCTACGCCCCAGACCCCGTCCATCGGCACCTGTGTGTGCGCAGTGACTGGGGACACAGCGAAGGGTGAGTGGGAGCCGAGCTCCTCTCGGGGGTGTGCTGGGGCCAGCTCTCCTTCCCTCCTGGCCACCACCATCCCCAAAGACCCAGCACCCGACGGGTGCTGCTGGCCTTGCAGGGTGGCGTGACGCAGCTTCTCTCTCCCTCTTGGTGTCCCAGGCCGTGGCCCTACACAACGCTCGAGAGGGGATACGACCTGGTCACAGGAGAGCAGGCGCCGGAGAAGATACTCAGGTGGGTCCGACGACTGCTGGTCTCCTCCAGCTGGGAGGGCAGTGCCTGCCTGGGGGCTTCCCAGCAGCCTGCTGCCTCCTGGTGGTCCCTGGCTCCGTCTGGTCCCGCTGTCCGAGGTGCACTGGTGTCACCTGCCTCCAGTGAACCTAAGAATCAGCCTGTCCTCTGCAGGAGGAGAGGGGTTTTGCTCTTGTCCCCTCTGCTGATACACCTCAACAAAGGCGAGGGCATTGTGCACAAAATTTCCCCCTGGGTTTAAAGCTAGAGCAGGATCATCCTCCTGTTCTCCCTGTCACACCTCCAGCTATTCTCACTCCTGTGCCTGTGTTTGGCTCTCAGGACAAGACCAAGTGGCTAACACACGCCATAACGCCACCGCTGCCCTCATCTCCAAGTGGCCAGGTGTGGTCAAGGCCCACCTCCTACCAACATATGACGTGTTTGTCCTCACTCCAGGTCCACCTATAGCCTGGGACAAGGCCTGTGGCTGCCGGTCAGTAAGAGCTTTGTGGTGCCCCCCGTGGAGCTTTCCATCAATCCTCTCGCCAGCTGCAAGACAGATGTTCTGGTGACAGAAGATCCAGCAGATGTCAGGTAGGAAGCAGATTTCTCGTTTTGCTCATGCTCGAGTGACTAGGCTGCTCTTCAAATTGTTCCTGAGGATGCAGTAATTTCTGTGATGATAAGTTTGATTAATTTTCTTCCAATAAGAAATGCGACGTGATAACTCTGCGGGTTTTTTTTGGTCCTGATGGGTCTAGGCCAGGTGTGTGCGTATAACTCTAATGCAGGCAGGTAAATTGGTATGAACCTGTGGCAAGGCAATTTTCAAGTGGCTTAAATCTGATGTTTGATTGCACAGCTGTAATCGGTGCACTCGCCGGTATGCAAGTGCCATCCTCGTTCAGAATCTCGTACGTGTGTCACATCAGCCCAACCCTGTAGGCTGCTCTGGGGCTCACGAGGGGCCAAGGTCAGGCCAGGTGAAAGGCCACGCTGCTTGTCCAATGAGTATGCAATTAGGGGATGTTTTTTCCTTCCCGGAGCTCAGCAAATACCTGAATATTTCTCTGACTTGTAATTTTGGCTAGCTTGTGCTTCAGCCAGACCTCCTCTGATGTCTAATTCAGCAGTGCGACCTCGGGGGGTGTTGCAGGAGAATTGCCCCAGTGGCTGCTGGCTGGGAGAGGGGGCTGAGGGTGGGTGAAGTGGGGGGCTTGGAAATCCAGGCAAAGTGGTTGTCCACTCCTGCCTGTTTTGCAAGGGTTTAACTGTTGGATTCCTAAGGCATGTGGCATGTGTTGCCTCTCCCCCATTAAATCAAGACTGAGCGTGTGATCGCTGGGTGCCAGGGAGGCTGCGGGAGCCCTCCCTACCTTCCTGCTCGCTGCCTTCTCCTGTTCACCGAAGACACAATTTCCTGACACGCAAATTTTTGTCTGTGGTGCGAACCATCTTCATGGGCGCCAGCAGGAGCCTTATTTCCCCAGCCTATTTTGCCTTCCGTTTCCCAAGAGCAATGGGACAGTGGGTTTCCTTGTTTCTGCTCCGTCGTGGGTCTTGGCAGGGCTGCAGCTGGAGCAAATACCTCCAAAACCTGCGGCACAGCCAGGACTGGCATCCAAAAGCTCCTCACTTCCAAGAGTGTTTTTGTTGATGATTGGTGCTTGTTCCCTCTTCTGTAAGAGGAGCCTTATGGTACGGATCTGTCACAATTTGGCTCTGCTGGGAAGGGTGGTTTTTGTCTGTAGAAGACGACTGATTTTGGTTGGGGAGAAAGGTCACCTTGTCGTATGCCAACATTTTCTGAGCCAAACCACCTCTGCCTCTTTCCTCCTAACATCCTCGTTAGAAAGCAGAAGTAGAGCTTGGGAAGCTCGCTTTCTGCCCCGGTGCCGTGATTGACTCTGGGCACTGATCCTCGAGGTGGAGTCTCAGGATGGAGGAATGCCAGGGCAGGGAGTGTCTGGCGTGGAGGCTGTTGCCTGCTCTCCTCCTAAATGAAAGCCGAATTGAGGATTCCAGGTATAAATATTGGAGTGACCCAAGTGGAATAAGGGAGGCAAGTTCACAGCGCTCGTATCGTACATGCAGGAGATGCTAAATTATTAAAACTTTAATAAACGTAATAATAAATATTTGATGCTGAATTATGGAAGGTTTCACAGATACAGTGAAAACCAAAAACTGATCTATTATTTCTGCATTAGAACCTAAACACTTCTCAAACTGGGATCAGGCTGCTGGCTCGGGGTCCTGAGCACCCTGTGGTGGATGGAGATGGAGCTGATGCCTCCTGAGCCAAGTGCTGGGGGCTGGCAGAGGAGCTGGTGCCGAAAAGTTGTACTCAGAGCCGAGGCAATCCACAGGCAGGGTGTTGGATGCTCACAAGCATCGCCTTGTCCTGTCTTTGTGCTGAGGTTTTTGGGAGCTTTGGACTGAGAGGTACCTTGGCAGCAAGTCGAGGGAGAAGCAATGCAGCAGTTTTGGAGGTCCTGATGTCCCAGTGATGACCGGTAATGTCGGACCTGATTTTGGAGGTGAACGCATGCTATCCACTGAACCTGTGTCCAAAAGCCATCCCTGTGCCCTCAGAGGGCCCTGCTCACCAGGAACACGGTGGCACTGCTGTCCCTGTGGGCCGGCAGCTCCTGCTTGCGGTGCTTTAGCTCTGATCCAGCCACGTCCCCGTGCCCAGGGTCAGATCAGCACCGTCTCACAGCGGCTGGAACACGCTGCGTCTCAGCGCCTGGAGTGTCCTGTTTGCTGTCCCGTAATGTCGTGCTGGTAATTCAGTCCTGTGTTTCTCCTGTGCCTTTAATAACAACCGTGCTGAATTCCTCCAGACCTTTCATTAGTCTGGCACCTTTTGGCTCTGGGGTCACTTGTCTTGAAGAGTTTAATGGAGGGAAATTGCAGAAAGCCTGGTTTGGAGAAAACAAATGATGAAGTCTTTACAACTTGGAGGGTTAAAGGTTCAAACGTAGCCTTGTGGTTTTATGAAGATGCTCGAGACTGCAGAAAGGCCAGGTGGGGCTCTGCCACTCAGCAGCTGTCTGGAGCAATGCTGACTCCCTGCTGCCGCTCATGGGATGTTGCTCTCCACGTGCTTCGCGGCCAGAGCTTTCTCCAGCCTCCTCCCACAGCTGCAGCCAGCCCTGCAGGTAGGATCCAGAGGTCGGCGTGCAAACATCCCCTTGGGAATGCTGCCTGTGCTCTGCACGCCCCCAGAGGGGAGTGGGGACCAGACTCATCCTGCAGAACTTGGCGGTGGGTGTTTTAGGGCCATGCATCCTCAACTGAGCAAAAGGTTTCCCTTAGAGCTGGTGAAACTTCCGTGTATAATTTAGCAGTAACTGTTTTAAGCGTCCCCTCTTCAACTCCAGAACATGATCCTCTGCACAGTGATCACATCAGTCATACGTCTTGGCTCATGGGAGCCGAGCTAACCATGACAGCTCGTTACTGGTGGCCCCACGCTATCGGTGACACTTTTGTGCACATGAGGGTGGCCAGCACTGGAGGCTCTCCCTGTGCTTGCCTTTGGCTTGTCCTGGAAGCCAGGTCCTGAGCTGGGCTGGATGCTCCAGCTGCCAGGTCAAGAAGTATCTCCCCTTGTCCCGCTTGTTTTAAAGCCCCCCCCTTTGTTTCCCTCCCTCTCCCCATCGCTCCCATCCCATATTTCTCCAGTGACTCGATGAACACAGCAGTCTGTACCGATTTTAACAGATTACTCTCAGGTGTTTAATCCTTCTGCTGACCTTCCCTGGACACACCACGTTCACTTTATGGTCCTTAGGGACACATGACTTGTCCTGTGGGACGGGGCATCACTGTTCCTGTTCAGAGCAGGCTGCTCACCCCGTCGGCAGCAGGCAGGACCCGCAGCCCTGCTCCCACTGCTGCAAGCACCCAGCACCCCTGCACTGGGTGACAGGGGCATCTTTGGTGGTGGCACTGCCACTGGGGACATCCCCTGGGGGCAGAGCATGGCGCTGGGACGTGCTGAGGGCCCTGCTGTCACTCTGGGGATAGGTGCTGGCAGACACCCCCTGCCCAGCACCCTGCAGCCCCGCTGTGACCCCACCTCAGCGGAAAAGTTTGTAATTTCTCGCGAGTGGCTATAAGTCAGGGGAGCGAGCCTCAGCTGCCTGACATGACATATGGCTCCATCGTTATGGCAACCACAGAAACAAATAAAAGCCTTGCCTTCGCTTCACAAGCCTTTGAGATGTCCTGATGGAGAGACAAGTGTTCAGTGGCAGAATGAATTCTCTTGAACTCTCTGTCAATTCATCTTCGTTTTGCTCCCAAGTGAGCCCCTTTGCTCTCGGAATTCTTTGCCAAAGTACAATCAGCAAGATTTTTTATTATTGTTGTTATTATTATTTCATTTTCAGTTCTCTCAGTGCTTCACGCGCCGCACGCCAGCCAGCTTTTCTCCCCTGCTCTGAGCTCATGCACCCCGTGGAGCAGGGCCCAGCCCGTGCTGAGGCCCGGAGCTTTTGCTCCCCCTGTGCGTGGCCTTTCCTGGCTCAGCCCCACCGTGCCCCTGCGACACAACCGCTGCCCCCGCCTTGCAGGGGCCCTGCCAGCAGCACCGTGTGGCACTGCTTGTGCAGCGGTTCAGGCGCTTTGCAAATTGGTGCCAAGCACGGCGGTGCAAGGCTCCGTGCCTCGCCGGGGGTGATGAAAAGCAAAGAGGAGAAGAAAAGAAGAATCTGGGCCAGGAGAGGGGAAGCAGCTTTGCCACAGCATCAGCAGGTCTCATCTGCTCTGCACCTGGGCTTCATGCCTCACCGCAGGAGCACAGGCAAAGGGGTGCTGCTGCAGGTGAGCACAGCTGAGCCTCGGGAGGTTTTTACTGGGCACTCTGCTCCAGCACAAGGTGGGTTTCTTGCTCACCTCGGGCACCACCGATTCTGCGCAAAAGGGTTTCTCTTGGGCCCACTCCTGCTGCATTTTTTTGCTCTGTCTCCACGGTGCCTCCGTCTGCAGCACAGCCCTGGGGTGCGTGCTGGGGTGCGTCCATGCAAGGGAAGCCCTTTGTGGGGCTGTCTCTGAGCAAGAGCAGCGACCCAGCCTTGCTGCCTTCCAGGCTTTTGTCCTGTTGATAACAGCGGCCGTGGGCACCAACGCTGCCGCTGACAGCAGGTGCCTGTGATGAATGGGCAGCTTAACGTGTCGGAGCAAATTGATCATTGCATCACCAAGCACAACTTATTCATTTCTGGAGGGAGGACAATCCATTACAGTGCACATCACAGAGACACCGGCATCCCCGGAGATAACGTCCCTGCAGCTCTGGGCTGGGCTTCTTATCACCCCAGCACGCCGTCATCTCACAAAAACCAGAGGAGGAACAACTTCTGGTGAGTAGCACGGGGATAAAGGCAGCCCCTGGCCTCGTCCTGCATGGGGAAGGAGGGATGTGGTGCAGAGAGGCAGCTGCCAGCCTCTGCCATGCGTGTGTTAACTTTGCATCAGGCTGCTTGTGGGATTTTTGCTGGTCCTGGCCTCCTGGCTTGATTTATGAGAGCAGATTGGAGGAGTCAGCTATGTCTCATTTGGCTAAGGGATGACTAAACGGGGACGTAACCTTGTGGCAGCCGCCGAAGGCTGGGAGCAGCAGAAGGAGAGAGGAGTCAAAGGAGTGGTGTGATAGGAAAATGAGGGGCAGGCAGGAAAGGGGAAAAAATAAAAAATAAACCAAACTTGATCTGGAATCACCAAGGCAGTGCCTGTCTCGGTTAGGTCACAACTGAAACTCGTGTTCACCCGCACCTCTGTTGCACTGAGAGGGTGCAGAGACATCTCAGCCTCCGTCTTTGTGGGCTTTTTAATAATCCCTGGTACAGTGCTGCTGAATTTCCCTCTCTGTGCTCCAGTTCTGCGCGTGATCCTGCTAAATTCTTGAGCTCTTCATGCTGGGCTATAAAACTGCACAGAAAATGATCAAACCACCTAGGGGCAGCGATGTAAATTTGGCCTAGCTGGTAGGCAAATCCATCGCAGGGAGCAAGCACCGGGAGCAGCCGCGAGTTGTGCAGCTGAGTGATTGCTGTTCCTCTCATCAGCGGTGCCACGGAGCCCAGGAGGGAAAAGCAAACAAATGCACCAACAGATTTTGTTTATGTATTTATTGAGACAATTAAAAAATCCCCAACACCCGCCAAATACGCGCATGCTGTCTCACACCCAGAATGGTTCCCTTTAATGTAGCTGGGATCTCCCAGCGCAGAGCACGATTTGGCACCGAGCTCTGCAGCTTCTCTTTATGCCAGATCTTCTCTTGCTGCCGTGTGTGTCCGTCTGTCCATCCACCAAACCACCTGCTGCCAGCCGCGCTCAGCTCTCGGAGCAGGATCCTGCCGGCACCCAGACAAGGAACGAGCAGGAGGGGTTTGGAGGGGCAGGCAGGGGCTGAGGCATGCACATAAGGAGATGCCAGGAAGCAAGACGAGGCATTCAGGTTTATTTCAGTGGAAGGAGCTCTCCCGTCCCTGTTTGATGGTGTTATCTGTTTTTATGTCCCTGCCTTTGCTTCCTGTTAAACACTGGCTGCAGTGCACTTTTCAGCCACCTGTTCAAAGGCACCGTGGCCCCATGGCCTGTTTGTTCAGCCTGCCTGCACTGTTCTCCCCTAATTATGTCTTTCTCCCCATCTGGGTTTATTACCCGTGACTTTGTGACCGTCCGCTGCCTGGGCAGGGCTCTGGGCAGCCCGGCAGGAGAGGGACCAGGCTGTCGCCTCCTGGCCACGCCACATCCAGCATGGGCTGGGACCCCCTGCCCTCTTCCTCCTGCTCCTCTGCTCCTCCACACCATGTGTCAAGCCTCTCCATTTCATTCGCAACGAGATGAATGAGCAGCACAGCCTGCCTGGGTTATCACAAGGAGGGGCTCGTGTCAGCCCGGGGCAGCCTGGGGAGGTGTCAGAAATCGGCTGGGGACCGGGTGCGCCTGGGCTGCTGAGCAGGTGTGAAAGCAAAAAAGAGGGCTTGTTTTTTTGGGGCAGTTGCACGTGATGTAAAAACCGCAGCAGTGTTTGGGGATGGGGAGATGCAAGGGATTTGCTCGCCAGAATGGGCAAAGCTCACTGCAGGTCCAGCTGGCGGAGAGCAGGGCACGGGGCACAGCCGCTGCTGGCAGGGACGTGAGGCTTTTGGAGAGTGCCGGGTCATGGGGATGGGCACCACAGCAGCCCAGCAGGAGTGGGGCAGGGCTGCTTTGGAGTGCAGGTACTTGAGCCTCAGCAAATGCAAAGGATTTGGAGTCAGCCTTGACTCCTGTTTCCAGCCCAGCCGACCCACGTTGCCTTCCCCCATCACAAGCCATGAGCGTGCAGCGCTGCGTTGGTGGGGAAGGGAGAGGGGCAGCTGAGAAACGAGGGTGGTAGCAGCAGCAGGACAGCCAGGACTCCCCATGTGTCCGGGGAAGGATGCTCTGAGCCAGTGCCCTCTCCCTGGTGTGAGCAGACTCATCTTTAAGTACACTGAAGCAGGGGTGACGGTGTCCCTGCTCCCACGTGGCCGCACGCCTCTCCCCAGGCTTAGCTGTGTGACTGGGAGCTACAGTCCTGTGTGGGGTCGTGACATTGGGAAAACATCAATAACTTCTCTTTAGCTATTTTTAAATGCAATTTAGTGGAGAGAGCCGGCACCATCATCCAGCCGGTTCTGATGAGATTTCAAATGCCGTAAACTTGCCCAGTGTGGTCCGTTTCCGCTCCTCCTCTCTGGTTTTTATCTCCCGTGACTGCTGTTGGATCACTTCATTCAGAGGACAAAACTAATAAAATTCATCAGAGCTGAAATGTTCCTGGGAGCGTGCCAGGGACCCGCGATGGGCTTCGGAGCTGCTGTAAGGATGAGAAACAGCCTCAGCGGGGACAACGGGAGCAGAGGTGGACACGAGCTGTGGAGGTTCGTCCTTCTCCTCTAAGGGCATTTCCAGAAAGCCAACATTCCCTGCAGGTTTGGAAGGGACTCCTGGAGAAAATTGACCCCTAGGTTTATTTTACGGGGTTTTGTTTGTTGTTTTGTGGAAGGAACGGGGGAGGCTGATGTGGCTGTGGAGGAATATCAGGGGAATATCTGCTCACCAGCAGAAGCGGGTGGGAAAACCCTGGTCTGGCTTCAACCCCGGGGCAGCCGCAGCTGCACCAGTGAACCGGTGCGGCCCCGCTCTCCGAAGACAAATGAAGTTAATTAGCACTGGCTCCACTCCTGAGCAGCCAGAGCCAGGTTTCCATCGACCCTGCTGGGCTGGGGGCAGTGTCCCACAGCCACAGCTGCTGCCCCAGGGGCTTTGCTGTGCTCCGGGACATCACCCGGGTGCTTTTATCACCCCCTCAGCTCTCAGGGTACCCACAGGGGGAGCCGGCGCAGCTCCTTCCAGGTGCTTCCAGGACCAAAAAGCTCAGCACCAGTTTTGCAGACCTTGTCAGTGCAGCGTCCAGCGTTGCCCATCGGCTCAGGAAACCCTTGACCTTCCCGTGCTTTGCTGCAGCTGCCTGGTGGCACCGCAGCCGTGCTGCGCCGCAGCTGCAGATCCTCTGCTCTTCGCCTCTGCTGTGTCCAGGTTTCGCATCATTGCCCTTTTTCATCTCTTTATTTGCTGTGCACTTGACCTCTCCTTTTCTGATGTAGATGTTGATAAGTGGCTGGCAGCTTCTCTGGTCTCCCTGAGTCTGGCTGCTGGCTATGGAGTGAAAAGGAAAAGCTCTCTAAACATTTTCTTGCTGCTACGCGTGTAAAGCCCGGGGGTCTGGTGGGCGGCGGTGGTTTCCCCGGTGCCACGGTGGAGTGCATTAAGTAGAATATTGTTTCGAGAAGCTAAATCAAAGAGTGCTGCAAAGCTGGCGAGGATTGGAAGGAAGGCTGGGGAGGGAGCAGGAGGGGAAAAAAAAGTCTAGAGAATGAGGTGAAGCTTTGCAAAAAAATAATCCCATCTTGGGAATTGCCCTGCTTTCGTTGCCTGGAGAATTCCTGTGCACTAATCAATGTGGCTGCAGACATTTCCTCCGGTGCTTTTGATTTAAAGAGGTGCTGCTGGCTGAACCAAGGGCCTTTTGTCACGGCACAGAGGGTGCAGCCAGGGCCCCCCGAGCTGAGCTGGCCGCAGTGGCAGCGGGGACGGAGGGGTGCGGGTGGACCGGGCGGTCCTGGCACAGCACCCCACGCGTTTCCCCTCCGTCCCAGGCTTCAAGCAGAGGTTCTGAGCAGGCTTTGCAGGGCAGGGCTGCGGAGCTGGCAGCGGCATGGGGACTGCGGGCGGTTCTGGGATCGGGTGCGGCTGGGGGACACGGCGGGTCCTGGTGTCTCACGTGGGGATTTGTCCCAGGCGTCACGCAGCCGGGGCACCCGGGGCCTGCCGTGGCACCGCTGCTCTCCGTGTCCTTGGTGCGTGTCAGAGCGAGCTCAGCGCCGGTGTCCTTCTGCCCTACGTATGTGCTTCAGGATGGGCTGGACTGTGCTGTGGTGGTGCCCTTACAGAAGCCTGGGGGACCCAAAAAAAACAGCTTAAATGGCCCACCGAAGTGACTCTAGGCGCGGGGGTTACACCCTGCGGGGCCAGATTCCTGCTCCTTATGCAGCTCTGTGAGCGCTCATTTCCCTCACTGCTACAGAACCGAGGCTGGCTCGACCTGCGTGTAGTAGCATCAGTGTAACAGAGAGCCCTGCATTTCCCTGAGACTGCCCCTTTGGCCGTGTTTGCAGACAGAGCTCACCCCCCCAGCTCAGGGCTGTGCCGTGGGATGTCCCTGTCACTGCCTGCACAAGTCCTTGCTAATCCCGCCTGTGCCAGCCGGTCACCCGTGGACGGAGGCTGTCTCCCCGTGGCAGCTCTCTGGGAGTCGTGCGGAACCAGGAGCACACAATTAAACACCAGCTAATACTTCCCCGCTACTGTGGAGGGCTTAAAATGACATAAATGAAGAAGCTGAGAATTAAGGCAGGATACTGTGTAAATATGCTCTGAGCTTTTGCAACAAGAAGTCTCTTTATTCAGTTCAGTCCACATTTTCTCTCTTTCTTTATTTTAATCAGTGTGTACTAAGCACAGATGGGCCAGAGCTGAGGATGCTGGCTCTGAGCTGGAGTTGCTGTGGGTTTGGAGGCAGCTTTGGGCTGTAGCTGAGTGGTTTATGAAGGGTTAATTACAACCCGGTGGGTGGTTTAATAACGGGATCCCTGACCCACGGAGTCCAGGAGGCGAACACATTGCCCACAACCCTCCGGAGCAGGCAGGGTCTGTGCGTGACGGGCCCTGGCATCTGTTCGGGCTCGTCTACCTGAGCAAGCGCTGCGGGGCAGCTCTTCTGTGCCAGCTCCCCGGAGGGATGCCCTGAAAACCCCGCAGAAAGCGATGAAGTTAACCTGTGCCAAGGCTCCTGACCCCAGCCCCCATTTATCCCACGTGTGCCCGTGCCGGTAACTCAGAGCCTGCCTGGGGGAAGCATCGCCCACGGCCCGGCAGCACCGAGTTCCCTGGGCGGCAGCGCCCGGCGGCGAGGTCCCTGCGCAGGCAGGAGGAAAGGGTTGGCAGTGGTACCCTGCGGCACCCCCCCTCTGGCTGCATCGTAATGCTGGGGGGAAAATCCTGGTGGGGTTCTGCTCCCTGCCTGCCCCCAGGCAGCGTTCGTGGTGGTGTTTTACCCAGGAGCTGCTCGTTGGCTTCCTTTGGTCCGGGTATCATGGACGAGGGACTCTGTGGCTTTCCCAGCAGTGGCAGTGAGCGCTCTTAGACCTGCTCCACGTGGTTGGAGTGGGCCCCTCAGGCTGGTGCTAATTTATTACAGGCAGGCTGTTCCCGGTTCTCTGTCTCTGTTCTTCCTCGCCCTTTCTGAGTAGGTGGCTCGTGTTCCTGTTCCTGCGGGGACGTGTTGGTACCTCCGGTTATCGTCACGCATCTCCTCGTGGGAAGGGAGATGCGCGAGGCAGGATGTGGTCCTGGGAGCCAAGGAGCCGGAGCTGGGTGTGCTGTGACACCTGGCTGCTTCTCTTACAAGCTTCTGGAGGACTTCAGGCAGGAGCAGGTCGCTGGAGCTGGCAGGATCCCGGGCACACCTGAGCCTGTCCTTCCCCCCGCAGCCTGCCTGGAGGGTGCCGTGCCCAGGGGAAGGAGCCCGACTGGCTTTGTGCGAGTTTGTCTTGGTGCCAGACCACTGGGATGGCGTGGGATTTGGGGGTGAAAGACAGAGTATGTGCCCAAACACAACTACTAGGTGATACCGGTATGGAAGGAGGGGAGGCAGGAGCGGCTGCACTGACCTAAGTGCTTTTCAAGGCCTCTCCTTTGGAGCTCAGGGTGTTCCAGACTCCCCTCTTCCCGGTACACCCAGGGTATGCTGCAGCATAGGCAATTAATTGTAAGTGGAAACCTCCTCATTTACTGAAGCCTCGTTTATGAAAAGAAAAAATACAGCTTTTAGCCTGAGCCTGAAAAACTTAATTGCAGTAAAAACAGTGCCTGGCTCGCTCGTAAAGCAAGAGCGGGCATCAGATGGGCTCAGGGACAGCCGGGGTGGCAGTGGGAGGGACGCCGGGTGCCCGGGGAGCAGCAGCACTAATCCTCCACCCTGCTGCACAGATGGGGGGGGAAAAAAACAGAAATCAGTGCTGTCTCCTCACCCAGCCTTGAGAGAGGCCAGGAAGCACGTGGGATTGAGCACAGATCTGGAGAGCGCCCTGGTTGTGTGCCATGCGGATTCATCAGCAGCGGCTTTGCGGAGATTTACAGGAGTCTGAGGTTTGCTGTCAGACGCCTGCCTCCCTGGCCTTTTGGCAGCCTGCTTGGGAGCACGCCGGGCATGCACGGGGTCTGGGCTCCCTCCGCCTGTCGTCCTAGGTGGCTGATCCTGCTGAGGCTGTTGTCCCCCGCCTGTCCCTCTCTCGATGACATCCCAGCCTCTGGGGCTGTGCAGCTGCGGGCGATGGGGTTTGCAGGGTATCGGGAGCATCCCAGCGGATGCTCCAAAAAAAATCCTCACCGTTCCTGCTGTACCCGCAGCACCTGGTCAGGCACACATAGGGCAGTCCCGTATCAGTCCCATGGGATCTGGGGGGTGGCGTGTGCTGGGCTGTGTGAGGGAGCTGCAGCAGACCGCTGGCGGGATGTCCCCGAGCTCTGGCCTCTCCATGGCAGCTGTGCCATGTGGTGTGTGCCGGCACGTTGCCTGCTGTCACCAGGATTTTGTGACCTTTGCAAGGTTTATCCCATCTTCCCTGGCTTTCCCTGGTGGGAGCGGGGCTGGGGATGCTCGGGCAGCGTGAAGGCAGATGAGCCGGGCTGGGGGCTGCGTGCGAGCCCATTGATTCTGCCCGTCCCTGGGTCAGGGACCCACGCAGACACTCAGAGCACGTCTGCAGAAATAAAACCGAGCACAAAATGCCGTGTGACCTATTTAGGAAAGCCACGTTTCTGCTCTGACTTGGTGCCATACAGTCCTGACAAATCCAGTCCTGTGTCCTCCGCTGCTGCCCGGAGCTGAAATCAAAATCCATTTAGGCCCATCTGGATTTTGAAATTGGTTTCCTTTGGTCCACAATCATCTTTTTTTTTTTTTTTTGTTTTTTTTTTTGTTTTTTTGTTTTTTTGTTTGTTTGCCGATCCCACAAATGGGGCACCTGCATAGCTGCCACTCTGTGTGCTAGGTGAGGCCGTGCCATACAGACCTGGGGTGGCTTGGACACGTCTCTGGTTATCGTGCTTCGGCTGGCTGGGGTAAGCTCAGTGCCACGCTGTGCTGCCCAGCACAGCCCCACGTACCCCATAGAAATGCTCCTGCACCGCTCCCTTTCCCTTTCGATGGGTGCACCCCACTGAGCAGCTTCCCAGTGCTGCAGGGGAGCAGTTTCTGTGCATCCCTGCTCGCGTCCCGCATGCTGAAGGGGGGAGACGTGCCTCACCCTGTAACTGCACGCACGCCTCTGCGGCTCTGGCTGGGCAAAGGCAGCTCCTTGCCTGCACGGGGGGTGGCATTAATGGGGTGCTGGTCAGCTAGAGGCACGCAGCGATGTGGGCGGGGGGTCTGAGGGTCTGCCTCTGTCCCAGTCCCTGCCTCTCGACGCCACTTGGCTGCTCTGAGTTCGCATCGTGGGATTTCGACCCAACCGAGCAGTGGTTCGGGAGCAATTGCCAGCCTTTGGGAAGGCTCATCCATCGTTCCTCAATGTCACCGACAGCCCGGGGCTCACACCCAGGACAGCGAGGAGTTTTTTAACAGTACCACTTCTTGGCCGAGGCACAGTTTGCAGCGAGGAGGCTTTGGCACAGGGCTCTGCCTTGGGCTCTGCCCAGCCACCCAGCTCTGCGGACGGGCAAGGCGGCAGGAGGCAAGGTGGGAGCGCCGTCAGGTCCTGCAGCCCTGACACTGCCCTTCTCGGCTGCCAAATTCCTGCTTCCTCCGACGGGCACATCAGTGTAACCGTCAGCAAGGCTCAGTACCCACACAGCCAGAGGAGCGTTGCTGAGACCTCCCTTTTCACCTCCCAGCACGATTTTGGAGCGCTCTCTCACCACCTCGCGGTTCGTGTGACTGCGGCTGCTTCGCTAACGGTTTCCCGGCATCGCTCTGTGGAAATACCTGTCCAGGTGCTTCCCCTTGCTCCAAGAACAAATGCCAAACACCTCCTCGCAGAGCGGAGAGATCTGATCCAGGCGGGCATCAGCAGGTGGGGGCAGGCAGCACCGCGGGGCTGGAGCTGATGCAGGTGCCCCCCTCCTGCCCCATCCCAACAGGGCTGTTGGGGCATCCTTATGGGGCCGCAGTGGGGACATGGTGGCTCACCCTTCGGGTGTGCCAGCACCCAACATCTTCCTGAACTCAACCCTGCCTCAAAGCCCCCGCTGGCTCAGCCCTTCCCAAAGGTCTCCAGTCCTCTCCACGACCCCATCCAGCACCGGGCAGCCCCCTCCCGCCCCCCAGCACCTGGAAAAGAGGATTTCCTGGTTCCTCCCGGTAACAAAATCAATACCAAAGGCTTCCATTAATATTCCAGGAATGGCAGAGAAGATTGACTGCCTCATTAGCAGGCATCGTGTGAAACTCTGACAATAATTAACAACTCAACGGTCTTATTTGCTGGCCTATCACAGAAGTATTCAATCAAAAATGTAATTTGCTCGACGCTCCCATTTACCATAAAGAGAATATTCCTTCAAAGTTTTAAATAGACTAATTAAGAGGGAAGAAATACAGGGAAAAAATTATTAACAGTATAGTTTTAATGGGAAATTACTGGAGCGTATTAATAATGCAATAACCATTTTTAACAGCTGTCTGTCAGTTTGTGGGCCGGGGTAATTAAATTAGTCACTAAAGGGTTAGTCAAATTAGGCGTCAGAGAGCAGTGCTGGGGCTAACGAAGGCAGGCTTAATGCTTCGGCACATGGAGGAGGAGGAGGAGGAGAAGAGAAAGAGAGGAGGAGGAGGAGGAGGAGGAGAAGGAGAAGAAAAGAAGGAGAGAAAGAGGAGGAGAAGGAGGAGGAGGAGAAGGAGGAGGAGGAGAAGGAGGAGGAGGAGGAGGAGGAGGAGGGGATGCCCCCAGAGTGGAGGCAGCAAACCTTTTATTGCAGGGCCTCCCCCATGCTGGTGCTCCCCCCCTGCTCCTGGGGCCAGGGGGATGTGCAGGGCTCAGCCAGCCCCTGGGGAGGCGCTTGGTCCCCGAAAAGCTGGGGGTGCCCCCGGGAAGCAGCAGGACCCCAACCTGAGCTGCTGCAGGCCCAGCATGGGGGTGCCTCAGGGCAGGGATGGGGCAGGGGAGAGCTGGGCATCGGCAGAGGCTGGGGCCTTCCCAGAAAAAGCGTAATTAAAAACCAGAAGCTTCTCTGAGCATGAGCATGGCTTGCAGCAGCCTCCTCGGTGATGTCCACTTCAGCCTGATGTTGCTGGAGGTTTTTTTTTTTCCCTTTCCCAGAGCCAGGAGGCAGCTGTGCAGGGGCTGTTTGGCAGTTGCTTTCAAGGCTTTATATTCTGCGGGTTTCAGGCTCGTGTTCCCCCTTCCTCTCCCCCTTCACCCTTTTCAAAATGAATCTCAGTTAATTTGGGATGTTGTCGGGTCTGAAACACATCTTTCTTGCCGCCAGCCTATTAAAAAATGTATTTACAGCTCCATAAAGCAAAGCCAGCTGTCAAGGTAATGTCCTGCTGGCTCCAGTGTGTTCAGGGCAGAGGGTGAGGATCTGGGGAGGCGCTTGCATGATTGCAGTGAAGACTTTGAGCTGAACGAAGAGGTTTCTGGCTGGGAAAATCATTGCATTGGCCTGGGGAGGCGTTCGTGGAGGTCTGGGGGGCTTGGGTCCCCTGCCAGGGAACGGCTCCTGCGGCGATTCACTTTGCTTCCTCACTCTGTAAATCGGGGTGGGGATGTTGGCCGCTGGGTCTGTGTACGAAAGGATTACTTTTTCCACTGTGCTCCTCTGAGATTTCATACGTTTTCTCTCTTTTGGATCGTTGAGGTAGGATCTTTTCTATGGTGCGTCTGTGGAAAAACAAACCAATGGGGAGCAATAAGCAAACCCAGAAATAAGCCCCCTCCCAGCAAGAGGTACCAAATAACCCGGTGGCTGGGACTCCTGGCGGGCACCAAGGTTTCTGAAGCCACAGCCCAGGTCATGCAGAGCAAGAACACACGTGTCCACACAGCTGCTTGCACTCCGGCTTCTCTGGACACTTCTCTGGGTCTGACCTCGCAGAGAAGCTCTTGAGCGGTGAAGTGACCGACAGCCTGGGAGAGGGGAAGGGCCAAAGCCACCAAAGCCACCCAGACACGTGGATATCCCAAAAAAACCCTCCCACCCCTTCCCCAGCCTGGTGAAGGGCCAGGCGAAGCGTGCTGGCGAAGGCAGGCTCCCTTTTTCCTCACGTGTTGGAGAATTACGAGCCGTATAGATTATTTTAATGGCCGTATTACTTCCAACTGTGCTTCTACCATCTGTTCTTCCCCAATTACGGATGCAAAAACCCAGCATGTTTCTCCATTCCGGCAGTAGAGAATGAAATATAAGTGCTATAAAAGGGTGTATATTCTTTGAACAATGTAGTTGGCACCTGTGATATTTTGCTCCCGCTTCTGACGCGCGTCGGCCGGGATGCCCTGCCTGGTCCCAGCGCCGCTCCGCGACGATGCTGTGAGCTGCGGGGACGGAGGCAGCTACGGATAAAAGGAGGAGGCTCCCGTGCTACACGATTTGTCCGAGCTGAATTATTAACGCCGACCAAGCGTCGAAGTGCTACAAAACTCAACAAGAACCTCTCACCTCCAGCACAGCGATAAACAGGATCGAGGCACGGCAGGAGGGAGGGAATTAAGGCAGGACATCAAAGACCGACTTCCATCAAGTAAATCATGCCGTTGCTTCAGTGAAAGAGCCCTTAAATGTTTTATTAGGGATTTTCAACAACTACCAAAATTAAGATGGAAGGGATGAATTATTAAAAAATAGATTAACTAAACCAGCCTGTGAATTAAACATGGGCGGGAGCTGTCAGGAGCAGCGCTGCCGCTGTGTACCGCAGGCACCGCGTCCTTCAGCCGGGCACGGTGGAGGTGCCAGCAGAGGGGCAGCGGCGGTGCAGGTGAGGTAGAGAGCTGAGTGCTGCTCTGCTCCTAGTGCCAGGGCACTGAAAGGCCGGCTGCAGGGTCAGGAGACCCGTGCCAGGTGCTGCATGTGCAGCAAAGGAGGGCTTTCTGCCTCGGAGAGACGCGGGCTAAAGAGGCACAGGGTGGAGCAAAGGAAATGCTACTGGCTTCCCTGCAGGAAACAGCCACGGAAAGGGGACTGGCCTGAAGGGTTTGAGTCAGGAACTGAGCGTTGGTTTGCTGTGTTCTGGTGCCACAAACCCCAAAACCTGCGTGGCAGGAGGGGGACTGTGCCTGTGTGCGTCCGACACGGTGCTGGGTACCGGTGCTGGGTACTGGTTCTGGGTACTGGTGCTGGGGGCAGCCCCGCAGGGCAGGATGCTGGCTGCAGAGCCAGGGGCTTTGCAGGACAGAACAAACAAGGGGTGCTCAGGTGCACGGGGGGATGAGCCGAGCCTGGACAGGTTGTGGCGTGGGTGCTTCGGGCGCCTTGTTCTGCCCACAGCTCGCCTCACGCCCACGAGCAGGCGGCTTCATCACCTTGTGCCGCAGTTCTCTCACCTGTCGGATCGAGACGAAGCAGTGAAGCACTTCCTAAAGCGGCCGTGAGATCCCAATTTGCCGTTCGAGTGCCCTTGCTGTACAATCTGTCCCGACGTGACACACGCAGGGCTACGGCAGCCTGTGCATGCAAAGCACAGCCGAGAGCAGGAGGTGAGGTGCTTTTGTCTGCGGGCTTCTTGTTGTCGTTCCAGCCTCCGGGAGGGTGGGCGTGTTGTCTCTGGGTGCTAAGCATAAGATGTGGTAGAATCTCTGTTTGTTTGTTCTCCCCGGTACCTCGCTTTCTTCTTTTTCCCCCTGACTTGTTCAAAGCTCTTACGTGCAAGTCTACAATCAAAACCCTGCGAGTGCCAGCAGTTGCGCAGCCGCCAGGAACAATTCGCATCTACAGTAGCACTGCTTTAAGGTTCACTCTAATGGAACGAGTGGAAGCTCCATTCATAACAATAATAAAACACTGTTTTGCAGTTATGTGCCGCTTTTCATCTTCACAGCTCAAAGCAGCATTAATTAACCGCACGGCTCCGTGGGAGGTAGGTAGCTGGTGTTGTCCCCGTGTTACAGATGAGGAGTCTGGAGCACCGACACAGCTCGTGAGTCGCCCGCGGTCGTGCAGCAATTCAGCAGCAGAGGCTGCAGTAAATCCAACGCCAGCTCCCGTTCCAGGCTTTATTTCTGGGTAACATTCCCGCCTCGTTCCTCTGGCACAGCAGCCCCTTAGGAGTTTTAAGGTCATCTTCATGTCTTAAACCTGACTTCGGTGGTGGAGAGGTAGAAGTGAATGTTGCTGAAGTCGAACTGGGGCGGAGGGAGGCTCTTGTGATGCGGATGGGAGCAAGTTCCTCGCCCTCAGGCTGACGGGTGGCGGTGGGCTCAGCTGGGCACTGCTCCTTCCAACGAGCCAAAAAATTGGAGAGGCAAGTTCAGTTCAGTCTTTCCTTTTGCAGATCTGTGTGCAGAGGTCTGTTTGGGTAGAATGGTGTAAAAAACAAACAACAGACTGTTTTCTCACTCACAAATCCCCGGGTCTGGCTTTCTGGTGAGCTCTGCATCCCAAAAGCTCTTGGCTGACTCCTTTTCGAAGGGTCACGTTCGCAGCCCCTCCAGGGGCTTTCTCCTGATGCTGCTTAGTGGCTGAAAAATCCCACTTTGTCACGTGCGTCTCAGCCTGTTTGTTTGGGAGGCTGTGGCTCAGCCTCACTCAGTGTGCGGAACGGGCCAGGGCATTGCCATGCCCCAAGCATCGCCCCGTGACAGGGGTGGCATGCGTGCCACCGAGCGCCCCGTGTCCCCTGCGAGCCCCCGTGGGGCAGGCAGCCCTCCTGCTGCGTGCAGGGACCGAGCCTGACGGACTCCTGGCGTCCCATCGCCTGCGGGGTGCTGGTGCTGAGCATTTCCCTGCTCTATCAGGGAACAGCAGGGATCGTCCCCTCCCGGGAGGTTCTTCTCCACCGCCCGGCTCCCAGCACTTCCCCAGCGGTGCTGCAGGATCCGTCCCTTGCCGTGGCTCTGTCTCTGTGCTGGTGGCTGCTCAGCATCCAGCGCCGAGGTCTCACTGCTCGGAGCTCGTAACCTCCTTTGTATTCACTGCACCGGCGCGGGTTCGTGTTTTGTGCTGTACAAATGCCTGTTCTGTACCGAGCACCTTCCCGCTGCCGCCTCCTCGGCGCTGGGTTTTACATTTCTGTCTCTCACACCTCTTGAAGGAAGCAAGCTGTATTCTTCACGGCCCCATCCCATCCCCTCAGCTCCCCGGGAGCAGACCTTGGATTAATTAGCATGGAAACCTTTCCGTTTAGTCTCTTTTGTTAAAATAGACACTGAAATAAAAGCGGAATGCAGTGAGCAGGAGGAAGAATGTGGTCCTGCAGTGCACAAGAGCTTCGTTTTTCCTTCCTTTCCTTTTCCTTTCTTTTCTTTCCCCTCTCCTTCTCTCCTGAGCTCGGTCTCCTGTTGCTAGATGTGCAGCCGGAGCGCGGATTCCCCAGCAAGCTTCACCTGCTCTGACAGATCCGATCGGGCAGGAGCAGTGATGACCACGTCCCACACGCCCACACCTTCTGCGAATCGTGGCTTAGAGTGAGCACCCGGGTTTGATGGGCAGCCAGAATGAAGGTGATGGCCGAGGGCAGGACAGCTCCGAGGGAGGGACGCTCCCATCCCACGCTCCTCTGCCCTCAGCTCCCTTCGCTGACCCACGGGCTCAGCGCTTGGCGCACCCCTCGCAACCTCTGCTGGAACGCAGCTCTCCCAAACACGTTTGATGTGGGGCGCTCGGTGCCAATAATTGATCCTGTCGAAGAATCTGCCAGCGGGCATGGTCTGTTCTGCCTTTAATAAATGCATGCATTCTTCATGCCCCACTTAATAATGCAGTAACATGAAGATTTACAGAAATCGGCGGGATGTCTGCAGGTGCTTGCTACCTGAGCGAGTCCAGAGGAGCTCCAAGCAAACCTCGACATCGGGGTGTGTTTGTGTGTGAGCTCGGTGCTGCGTTACCGTGGTCGCCTGTCCTTGAGCAGTGCTGCAGGCGCCTGCCTGGCCCCATGGCAGTGCCTCTGGCACCGGCAGATGCTCGGATACGTGGCTGCAATCCCCCACGGTCCGATCCCAGGATTTGGGTCTGGGGTGCTCTGTTTTAAGGACTGAGGCGTGCAGCAGAGTCCCAGCCCCGAGAAATGCTGACCTCCCAGCGCTGAGCTCCCAGCGGAACGGGGACAACTGGTCCTCACCAGAGATACGGGCTTGCACATGGCTCCGGCCTCTCTGCCTTTAACCCTCTCCCTCCCTCAGGTAAATGATGATGTTCCTGTTTCCAACTCCCTGCTCAATTTATCTTGTTTATTGACCCAAGCAGAAAGTCAATGTTTTCTTCATCTGCCATTTGCTTTGATGGCAGCCAATTTGGTTCAGCGGGAACAAAAATGGATGCAACAGAGTTCAGTGCCAGATTTTTGGTCTTTTTTTAAAAAAGGCTGATTATCTTCCTTCCTTTTTTTTTTTTTTTTCTGAGCACACCTGGCCCTGGACGCAGCTTGGCAGCATTCGCTCTGTGGTACGGCTGCAGGCGAGGCTAAAAATGTGCAGCAATTCCCCTGGGGCTGCAGCACCGGGAGGACGCCCGCGGGTCGGCTCATTGCAGGTGGCAGCCGGGGCTGCCCGCTCCCTGCCGGTGCGCGCGGTTTGGCGATAGAACGGTTGCATCTGGGGGCTTGATGCGCGTTTAAAGCTCGGCGTCTTCCTCAGGAGGCTGGAGGCCACGTTTTGCAGCCGTTCCCTGGATCAGAGGTGTGCAGGCACCGCACCGCAGGCTCCCCGGGTCTGTGGTTTGCTCCTTTCACCACGCAGGGGGAGCTGGCATCTCTGCCGGGGTATTCATCAGGCTGCACTGCAGCAAAGGTTCAAAACCAACAAGCAGAGCTATCCCACGCAGAGGTCTGAACAAAGCTCCTGCCCCAAAGAGCTTGCAGGGCCAGGCTAGCATGTGGTGGCTGTTAAGCAGTGGGGCCGTGCTGGCAGAGCTCACTGCAGCGGTGGCAGGAGGGGCACGGAGCATGTGGCATCTTCATGGGGAAGGTGAAAACAAGGCAAATCCTTCTGCAGGGTGTGGGCAGCTTCTGGATAAGCCACAGGGACCGAACGGGGCTGTGGCTGCTGCATGGGGCGGTCCTGGTGCTCCCCCAGCCATGGATGCCCACCACCTCCCCACGCCAGCGGTGACGTCTCTGATCCTGGGCTGAGCCTGCTCAGGGAGCTAAGCCAGCAGAAAGCCCTTTCCAAGCTCCTGTCCAGGGAGGTAAGCCAGCAAAGCCCCTTTCTTTCTGTGTGGCAGGCAGTTATTTGCTTGCAGGTGCCCTGATGGCCAGGCAGTGGTGGGAAGGGTCCCCACCAAAGGCAGCAGCAGATCGGGGTGCCCCAGGGACCAGACCCAGGGAGGTGCAGTCCTCGGAAGGGCCTGGTGCCCAGGCGGCTTCCCAGCGTGTGCTGCCCTTGTGACAAACCCAGCTGTGCTCCCAGGAACTGCTAATGGATGCCGGGCACCGTGGGATACAGGGTCCACACTGGGTGCCTTGGATAAGAGCTGAGGCCTTTTGAAAAAAAAAATCCATCCATATGGATGGGGAATCCCTATGCAAATCTCTCCCCAGGTAGAAAAGTAATTGGATCCTAACTTCAAAGGCTGCTTCTGGAAACGAGCTCTAAAGAACTCCGTTGTGCCTCAGTTCCTCTGTCTAAGGACCTTCGCCTGGCTTTGTGGAAATGGCCGGGTGTTGCTGGCAGAAGGCACCACGCATAGCAGGAGCTGTGCGTACACGTGTACGGACGCCCAGAGGCACCCGTAGGAGGTGCCCCAGGCGAGTGGTGGTTGGTTAAGTGCAGCCGTGGGTTTGGCTCCTCGTGGGCACACCGTGGCCGATCCCTGGTGGGCAGCACCAGCGGAGCTGGAGGGGTCTGGTGGTGCCTGGGATGCCGAGATCGGGGAAAGCCGTACCGCGGTGTGGTTGTGGGGGGTCTGCTGGATAGGAGGCTTTATTGCAGAGCCTGGCATTGCCCTGGCTGTAGCAGGAGAGCCGTGGGATGTTGCACTGCCTGCAGCTGCCAGCGCCTGCCTTCCCAGGACTCGACACCGTCTCCTCCCAGATCAATAGGAGCAGCAGGTGCTCAGCAACTGCGAAAAACCAGGGCATAACCGTCTGCTGCTGCAGCCCTGGCCATTTCCTATTTATCTAATCTAATTCTATTGGCATTTCTAAAGTGCTTTTCACCACTGCATCTAAGCACTTTACACGTACCTTGAAAAAACCCCACGATCGCTCTGTAATGAGTGGCTGGGTCTGGGATGTGGGCGAATCCCGGTGCCTGCGTGCAGGTGAACGAATTGCTCCTTCTCCTATTTCCCTACAAAGTCCGGCTTTCCCTACTGACCCTCACAGATTGCTACGAACTCAGACCCAGAAGAGCCCATTAGATCACAGAACTTACCCCCAAATGCCCTCGAAGGCTGTGGAAGGGAAGGAAAACACCCAGCAAAGCATTTGTGATTACGCAAACGTTCAGAGCTGAGCCATAGGCAGCCCCGGGCTGGGATTTGCACGCTTGCGGTTGCAAAGTGCTGCTGTAGGCAGCGGGCCCCTTGCAGAGGCTCAGGATGCCCCGGCGTAGTGACATTTTGCGGGCAGGTGGGCACGATGCGGCCGCACGAGCAGAGCCGTGGGTGCCAGAGCTGCACCCAGGGGGCGAGGAATGAAGCACCACGAGTCGCTCGGGGGTGGCGAACAAGCAGTGAGCTGAAGTCCTGGATTGCTGATCACTAATTATTTTGAAAGGCGAAGACCTGGGGAAGGTGACCAGGTGCTCGGTCCCTCCCCAGCATCCTCACGTTTAATGAGGCCGGGTCCGGTGCGGACACATGTGCCTTGGAGAGGGGTCGGCTGCCAGCCGAACTGCTCCCGGCCATCGCAGAAGGGACATTAATGGGATTTGGGGGCATGCTGCACGGAGCTGAAGTGCGGTCTGCTTGGCTCTGCTTTATTCTAGGTCAGCCCAGGCAGTCGCTGCCTCGTACCGGGGGGGCTGACCCATCTCGTGGTGTTCTCAGGCTTTAATAATTTAGGATGATACATCCCAGGCCTTCTGTCCAGGATTTTGCTTGATTGCTTGTTTTTCTAAGATTTCATTCGCTTCTCCAGGCAAAACCGTGGCAGAGGATCGAGGCAAACATTTATGAGGCTCTTTTACAAGCAAAAAAAAAAAAAAAAAAAAAAAAAAAAAACACAAACAAATAAAAAACAACCAACAAAATACATTAATTTGGTCAGCTTAAAAGCTCTTCTGAAAACCTCCAACTGCTTTATGCAGAGTGAAGTCTCGTTTGATTTTAACAGCAGAGCAGGCAGCAGTGGTCCCCAGCTGAGCACAGAAAGCATCCCCAGGGAGGGAGGCAGCAGGCAGCCAAAGGGGTTGGGAATAGGACCAGGGGGAACGGACACGCTGGGACAAGAGGGGACAGGACTGTGAGCAGGGCAGGGAGAGGGAGAAGAGCTCTGCCTGCCCGCAGGCTGAGCGAGGCTGCGTCTGGCAGCTGCCGGAGATGAATCCCTTCTTTTCCAGCTTAAGAAACTAAACGCTTGCAACACCTTCCCCTTCCTCCCTCCCCAGAATAAAAGCCCAAGCGACCTCCTCTTTAGCAAACATGATTAAGGTTGCAGAGCTCCAAAGCCAACAGGTGCCAGGGTCAGTTTGCTGTGCAGCCTTCAGGCAGCCCCTCTGTGCATATGCATTATGAAAGCATCCCTAATGGCACGGTTGTGCGCTAGTCTTCACCTTTGCCTCGCTCAGCACAGGCAATGAACCTGCTCGGGGAATGATCTGCGTTAATGTGGAGCAGTAAAAACTTCCACCCGAGTCAATGAGAGGTGTGCAGTGAGCAGAGGAAGTGTCATTTAATGCTAAGCACTCTGAAAAATCAAGGCTAAATGTCTCAGATTTGGTTCACGTAATGCAGTGGGTATTTTTAACGTTGCCGTTCCCGGGTCTTGGCTCCCCATCTGTAAAACGGGGACGATAACGGGGAGATTGGGAACTTAATCACTTTATTGGTTGTGAAATACTGCTGCTTCCTGGCGCCGAGCAACGAACACGCAGCCCATGAGGAGCCGAGTAATTGTGCATGCAGAGCAGTGTCTGGACAGAGCACGATGAAGTGGGAGCTCGGCGGCCTGCAATGAGGAGAAAACAATACGCCGAGAAGCTGCAAATGGATTTGTTTGGAAGGCGCTGAGAAACCTGCAGGTGTTCAGAGGCACCTGGGGTCAGTTTGGGATGCCCTGATGCCAAGCTCCCAGCACTTTCTGGCCCCTGGAGAGGCTGCGCTATTGCTCAGCACCATCACCTTTGGCAGCCGAGGAGGATCAGGTCGTTCAGATAACCCTCCGGTATGTGGTCTGGCAATCAACACCTTCACCAGAGTGCATAATTACCAGGGGCTGAATTAAGGTTGCCTAGGCAACCTTAGGTCTCACATTTTCTGAAGTTTTGAGTATGTGGCTTCGCATCCTGTGCCCTTTCCTTCACTGTACTTCGCAACGTGCCCGCGTCGGATGGGGGCTGTGGGCTGCGGCCGTGTCTCGGCGGCTTTGTGCTGTCCACGGGGTCCACAGCCCTGCTGACACCTGGGGCTTTCCCTGGGGGCTCGCTCCGGGTCTGCCTCGCAGAGAAGGTGCTCTGCAGGATTCCTTGCTGCTGGAGATCCCACCAAGCAGGCCTAGAGGGCTTTGTGGCTTTGCTCCCTGCAGACTGACCTTTGGGCTCCGCATTTGGCAGCTGCGCTGGATGCCGGTGGCAGGATGGGGAGAAGGGAGCGACGGTGAGTCCCTCCGCTGGGTCGCACCCAGGTACCAGCAGATCACACCATTCAGTCGGGAGGTTTAGAGGTGGTTTCGGCTGCCTCACCTCACCGCAGTGTCAGCCAGGTGTGCCCAGCAGCACTCGCTGCCTCCGGTCCCTCTCCCGCTCAGATTTCCGCCTTGCCTCTGAGCAGGGGAAGGGCCCCTCCGCTTCGTGTTCCTGAACGCAAGGCAGAAATGTATTTACACAGCCACAACTTTGAAATTAATGCACTGGGAAGATGGGATGGAAGGAAGTGCTGGGCAAACTGAGCTAATAAAAATATTAATTAGCATAGAGAAATCATTTGATAATTTCCATTTATGTATTTTTTTAATTATGTATTGCTTCCATGACTGATAACCCCGCACCATTAGTGTGATCCATTTAGCTAGATAAACATATTACTCTGTGAGTTAATTAGTGTTCAATTACTATCAATTAGGACGTATTACTACCACCGATTCCATGTTAAGCAAGCAGATTCCACCGCTGTTAATTGTTTAAATTATTAATGGTTGGAGTTCCCCAGCCCCTCGCCACAAGGTGCAGGTCAGTGTATGCGGTGCTTGGGTGACCCTGGCTGCTCCCAGGGCTGCCTCGGCTCCTCCCTGAGCCTCCAGGTTTCTTTTCCTGTGCTCTGAGAGTGACAATTTTGTATTATTCCATTTCTTACGGTGTCGAAGCTGTGCTTTCCACGTGCTCCTGGCATGCTGCAGCCTTCTGAACATTCAGAAATCAGGTTGCGAAGATTTTTTTCTTTGCAAGTGAAGTTTGGAGTAGCTGTGCACAGGAAGGGAAGGGAAAGAAATGGGTCAGGCTCATCTCAGGCAATTTTGAGGCTTTCTTAGTTACCTAACGAACTTCATAACTAAAGTTAGCACAGCTAGATTCGGTGCGTCTGTCTCTGGCTGCCAGCACAGCGGGAAGCAGACGGCTGGAAGTCCTTTCGGGACAGTTTGTGTGACAGGACCACCAGGGATCCACCTTTGTGTGAAAGGGGGAAAAATAATTCCACCAGTGCCGGACACCTTCAGAACAGGGAAAGTCACATCCCGCCTTGAATAATTAGTGCCTGATGAAACTAATGAGGAGCGTGTGGAAGGTGTGCAGCGAGTGGCGATGTCTGCCCAGCACGGCAAGGCTGAGACTTGTGCTTTGGGGGGGTTTTCTGTCCCCCTGAGGGACAAACCCCATCCGTCCCGACCCATCCGTCCCACCCTGTGCCATCCCGCCCCATCCTGCATTGTGCTGTTAAGAGGCCTGAAGCACGGGAGCATCTTGATGGTGCCACCACTGCATGGGACGTGCAACCTGGTGAATCTGGGGGTGATTATGAGCTGCTGGGACCTGGCTGCTGATGCTCCAGGGCACTTTAACGAATGTGGGTCATCAACTTCATGATGGTTCTCATGCCTTTTCTTACACCTGCCCGTGCTGTGGTTGCCTGGGAGAGAAAGCCCGTGCCACTGTGCACAGAGGGCACTTGGTTAGCTTTCAGCTCCACGGGGTCAAAGCAGCGATTTTGAGGCTTTCCTGAAATGGGAAAAATGTTAAGAATTGGGAAAGTCTTGGTCACTTCATGTGTGGCATCCCAGCCCTTCACGGGGCAAAGCTGCACCTCAGAGCTTGAGGGAGGCTTGAGTGGGACTGAAGGGACCCTTTCCTGGCCGCCCTGTGCCCACTGGGACATGCGCTGTGCAGGGCGGGTTTTATCAGGCTGCTTTGATTGTGTTGTGTTTGTTTTGCTTGGCTTTAATTAAATTTCTGGTCCTTCTGGTTGCCAAGGCAAGCTTTGAAACGCTCCGGCGGAGCGATGGTTTTATTGACTCTCTAGCAAATTATTGAAGCGTGGTAGGAAATTCTTGACACTTTCAACCTCAAGGTTCTTGGGAGAGCTTTTGTTGTTTGTTTGCTTTTGTTTTTGTTTTCTTGCAAGCGTTTATTGTAGCATTACCAAAAGAAGTGGAACTACCAGGAAAACTGACGGTAAGCGGCTCATCGGCGGTGCTGTGACAGGTAGCTCCACCGAAATGCCTCCTCTGATGCCACCCAAATAAGGATGATGTTGCGCCGTTTAGGACCTGACATGGATGACAGTTTTTCTCCAAACCTCCCACCCCTGTCAGATTGACTGAAAAACGTCTGTGGGTACGCTGGGCAGACTTGGGAAACTCAGCTCTTCCACAAAAGATAAGCAATCCGCGCCGTGCCCACGCATCTCCATGTACCACGTTAAGAAACCTGGCTGGGGAGGTGAGCTTTAAAGCTCACCGTGTGGTTGGTAAGGCAGAAGCTGCCACCACCTTTAAGGCAGCCCCACGACCCACGTCTGCGCGTGGTGGCCCCTTGGATGCCGTGCCTGCAGACCAGCTTCCCGGAGCATCTTTGCTCTCTCAGCGCGTGCAAGCGCTCACTCTGGAGATGGCTCGTGGCTTGGTGCTGCAGGAAGTGGTCGCTTCATTCATTGCAGGTGCTGTGAACAGTGCAGTGGGTGGAGGAGAGGGTTGTAGAGAGGTTGGTCTCTTGTTGCAGGCAGAATTTTTAAAAAAATAATCATCTTGAATTCTTGGCAGAATCATGCTCTGGGGTTTTTTCCCAGCGACCACTTTTTTTCGGGTGACCATTTATTGCACATTTGTCATAGTTTGGATGTTTAACTGCACAGCAAAACTGCTGAGCCCGTGTCGTGATGAAACCAACTGGAATGGTGCCATGAGCACCCGAAGTGCTAGGAGTACTGCAGAGAACTTCGAAAGCATCTCCAGCTGCAGACCCAACAGCGGCGAGCACCTTTAATCCCTCTCTCTCGTTGCCTTGATTCCCCAACTTGATCGTAATTAAAATAACACCAGGACCATGGACAGAGTTGTGCAAATGAAATAATGCAGGGGAGGCTTTGGGGTCTTTGGGAAGGGAATTCCCCGGGGAGCAGCATGGCCCTGCTTTGCAGGTGAGCGTGGACACCTCGTGTCCTGCCCGCACGCAGCGGGGCTGCTCAGAGCCTGACACCTCGTGTCTGCACGCTAGGCTTTGCAGAGGTAATGCTCTTCCATACCCTGTATGTAAGTTTAATTTTAATAAATGTGGTCATCGGTTTTCCAGGACGCTCTCAGCTTTGGGAAGCGCGGCGTTTCTGCACCGAGCTGTGCTCAGCACTGGTTATCCTACCGGAGCTCTGCATCGCCGGGGTCTGACGCAAGCCAGGGACAAAGCACTAAGTGAGCTGTGCTTCCACTGCAGGCTGCGATTCCACTACAGGCTGCGATTCCCTCTCAGGTCTGATCTTTCCAACTCGCAGCTTAGAGCATTTGCCCTCCCCACCTCCCCAGCTTCCACAAACATTTGCAGCTCGTTGCTGGCAAAGACATCCGGGACCCGCACGGCTGCAAAGCGAGCGCCGAGCCAGGCACCCAGGGGCTCCCTCAGGTCTGGCTTCCACGGTCCCAGTGGTTGCTCCGAGCGGTTTGCTCGGCGGCTCGATGCAGAGTTCAGCACCCTCAGTAATGATTTCAGTGCTGGCTGTTTTAGCAGAGGAAAAAGAGACGTGAGGGGAAAAGGAAAAAGAGAGAGAAAGACAGGAGCAGGTGAGAGCACAGGTGGTCCTCAGAAAGCATTACGCATGGGGGAAATGAAGCGCCCGTGGCATAGCTGGGGACCTCAGGCATCGCTCTGGGTAAATCCATCCCCGGGTGAGATGCTGAGGTGGGGCAGGAAAGAAGGGGAAAGGCGGGGGAACTGGATTTAATGTCTGGATTTAATGTCAGGCTGCACAGGGAGACACCTCGCAGCAGCAAGGAGGGCAGCCCTTTCCCAAGACCTGCAGCACAGAAGCTTCATGGCAAGAAACCAGTCAAAGTTGCTCGGGGAAGCATCTGTTGGGCTGAAAAAATGGAGAATCTGGGTGTGCCTTGCTATGTGCTCTTTTGCAAGTGCATCTGCTGTTGAGGTCCCTGAGTGGGGTCTTGCTGATGGAAGTAGGAAACGGGGGGCCTGGGGGCAGGCACTGCCCTTGCCCTGGGCCAGGCGTGTCCCCCGTGTGCTGTTTGTGCAGCTGAAGGCAGCCAGGGCCCGTCCGGCTGTGGGAGCGGGGTGACAGTGACATCCCCTGTGCGTGGCCCTGCTGCGGGGGGAGGACGAGGTGCAGGAGAGCGATGGGATGCTCCACGTGGGGCACCGGGCTGTCTCCTCGGGGGGAAGCTGCCTTGGCACTGCAGCGTGCAGAAAGTCATGGGCCCCAAATCCAGCCTGATCCCTCTCCAAACACAGCTCGGGGAGCAGATGGTGGAGCAGCGCTAGCTTAGTCCCAGCTTGCCTCCTTTTCTTCCTTGTTTTTCTCAGTGATGGTTAACCTTGTAAGGTGCTGAAGCCTTTAACCATTAGTAGGCAATAAAAAGGGGCAGCTGAGTTGAATAACACCCACTAATCCCCTTCCAAGATGAGCAGGAGAGCAGAGCCACTGTGATGCTCAGGAGCTTATTCAGAGATGAGCACTTTGGAGGCTTTGAGAATTGCATGGTGTTGGTATTTCATGAATAAATAACCCCCAGCAATATTTGTCACTGAATCTGCTTCATTAATGAGGGCCTGGAACAAAGGGGGAGGATGCGGAGCCGTGATGAGGTTGAAGAGGAAAGCGTTCTGAAGTGACACACACAGGTGACAGGAGGTGGCACAGGGTGGGCGCCACGGTCCTGTGCCGGAGCTGTGCAAGGTCTGGCGGAGAGCAGGGCTGCTGTGCATCACTGCACGGAGCACTTGTGGCATTATAACTTGTCAGGAGGGCAGGTTTTACCCAGGTGTGCTGTGTGATCAGCAGGGAGCAGAGCTCATTTCATTGAAAAGAGTCACCTGGGTGTCTGGGGGCATCTGGAAGGGCTGGGGAGTGAAGCAGGAGTGTGCGTGTGTTCACAGGAGTGCTTGTGGGGAATCTGGTGTGAGAAGTGAGGTCACTCGCACCTAAATGTCCTTTTCGAGAGTCCTTAATGCCATCCTCAGGCTGGTGGGGAGCTGCCCCATCCTCCCAGCGTGCCAGGGTCGGGCACCCCCTGGGGGTCTCCTCTTTGCTCCACCTAGCCGTGGCACGGCACGCCGGAGCTCGGGCACACAGGGAAGTTTTGCTCCGCTGCCCTGCTCCACCTTTCTGTTACTGTTTGGAGCGGGGCCACACGCCTTTCAGAGCTCTCGCTGCCTCCACAGTGAGTTCAACCTGCATGGAGGCACCGAGCATCCAGCTCCCCATCCTCTCCATTCCGGGATCCCCTGCCTCCGGACAGCTCCCCGGTTGCCCACACGTGGTGAGCTCGGTCTGACGGGCACAGCAAGGCTCTGGTGCTGTGGCCACGCTCAGTAGGGGCAGAACCATAGCAAAAAAAAATAGTCTGTTTTCCCCTAACCCCTCCGGGCAGCTGCAGGAGCGGGCACCCAGGTGGGGAACCCAGCAGCATTGAGGGCAGGAGCTGGAGGAGAAGAGGCAGAGTGGCTGGGGATGCCCGGCCGGGGCTGGTGGCGTTTCAACGTGTGCCTCCAGCTGTGCTTCCCCGCCTCCCAGAGACGTTAATATTTTAATACGCTTAATGGCTCATTCAGGCTCCTCTGCGGCCGTCGGTGACGCCAGGCACCGTTTGGGAGAGTGAGATTCCTGCTCCCCCCTCCGACCGCAGAAGGTGCGGGAGCCTCCCTGCGTTTGTGCCTCCAGGTTGGAATTAAAGCCCAGTGCGGTCCTGATGTGCTCAGCATCCGACCCAGGTGGGGCTGAGCTTTCTGTGTGGCTGGCGGGGGAGCCGTCACGGTTTTTGTGGATTTTTCGGTTGTTTTTTTTTTTTGGTTAGTGAATAATATGCCCTTTCTCTCCCCACTTCCCTCCCGCAGAAATATGCGCCCTGATCTAATATATTCTGCCTTTCGCACTCCCTCACTTCGGAGGAGCTGCAAATTCTGGTGGGAACAGAGTGCTAATAGAAAAGGGCCTCTAAAGATATTTGAAACATGACCAAGAAAGGACAGAGGGAGATTCAGCTCCAAATATACTGGAAAATCTAGGAGATGGGCCAAGAGAGGGGGAATCTGGGAAACGAGATAAGCAAGAGGGAAAAGTTAATTGGGAAGCATTAATTGGGGTGAAAGCGGGCAGTGCAGACAGCGAGTCCCGGCTTCTGGAATCCAAGAATTGCCTGGAAATCCTAAATCTGTTAAAACTCGACTTGACAGACACTTCTTTTTGTTGGGTTTGGTCTTTGGATGATTTCTGCCCTGCAAGTTTGCAGGGAAAAAAACTCAATTACGTCCTGAAGGCTCAGAAAGCAGAAGGCAAATTAAGGAAAAAACCCCTCCTAATGATTGATTTATTTTTAAAATCTCGTCGTTTTTCTGCCAATCTCATTACCATTTTTTGTAAGGCCTGACTCATGCTTTTTCCAACGCTGGGTGTTGGCAGGGCTGCGTGCGTGTGCGCAGGGACCCTCCCCTGACGGATGGCGCAGCGCCGCTCCGCCGCCGTCCTCAAGGACTGCTGAATATTCCTCCTCTGCCATTCTGTTGGCAAGCCTGAGGTTTCTGAATCAAAAATCCCCCAAACCACGGCACAGCAGCGGGCATCGAGTGGCCGTGCGGGCTGTTCGGTGCCGCTGGGAGAGCAGGGGAGGTGCCGCAGGGCGCTGGCGGCGCCACGTGGCTGCCGGCACTGCCTGGCGGGTGGTTTAAGGCCGGAGGGTCAGTGTTTATGTGCAGCCTCCTCTGGGTAAAGATCTAACAAATAGCCTGCGGAGGGCAGGCCCGTCTCCATCACCGACTTGTTCCGTGACCTTGGGTGAAGCGCTCTGCCTCCCCCGCGTCGCCGCTGTCGGTGTCCGGATCCGGTGCCCAAGGCGGGTTGCGGCAATCTGTTAATGTATGGAACGCGCTCTGCAGATGACAAATACCTTGGAGATGCTCAGAGCTCTCAACAAGCATCTGCGTTCCCTTAGCAAGAACCCAGCACGGAGTGCCGGAGCACTTTGTCACAGACAAAATCTGCTGCGTGCGCAGCTCGGAGAGGCAGGGCTGGGAGCTTCTCAAGTCTTTATATGGCCATTGAATTCATCAGCGTTAGCGCTTCTCGCACGCTCAAGAAAGGCGTTTCAGAGCACAGCTGTGCCTGGGGTGTGCAGTGCCGTGGTGGAGAAGCTGTGCCCAGACACCCCAAAACCCCGCTGGGGTCCCCAGCCCCGCAGGCACAAGCATCCCCCGGCCGCATCCCAGCAAGAAAGCAAAGCTACCATTTGTGTGGCTTTAAATCCTAAGGGACATCCCCACGTGTCAGATGGGGTGCAGGTGCTCCGGGAGGCTTGTTTCAGGAGTAAAATATCTACGACGAGTTTCATTTGTGGATTCACTGTTGGCTCGTATGGGGTTGGTTCCCCACTAGTAATCCTAATAAGGCCTCTTGTAGCGGGCAGTTTGCACGGGAATGCTGGACAGGTAGGATCTTGGCAACCTCAGAGCTGGCTGATTTTTCTCAAGGATGTCAAAGTTGTGCAGCAAATGAATTATGCAGCAAAGTCACCGAGCCTTCATATTCCTGGCACACTTCCCCTGGCCAAGTTTTGTTCATCTCACGCCGTGATTTTGCCGGAGCAGCCCTCCTTGTGGATGAGGTGTGGCGCTGCCCGTGCCGCCGCCTCCCTGTCCCTCCCCGCCCTCTCTAACGGTGCCTTTTCTCTCCAAGGGAAGAAGCGATGCTGTCCACCTACTTCGAAACCATCAATGACTTGCTCTCCTCCTTCGGGCCGGTCCGGGACTGCTCCCGCAACAACGGCGGCTGCACCCGCAACTTCAAGTGCGTGTCGGACCGCAAGGTGGACTCGACGGGCTGCGTGGTAGGTACCGCGGCTGTCCCGGGGATGGGACCCAGGGGATGCTGCTGCTTGCTCCGGAGGTGCTCTGTGGTCCGCAGGCTGAGTACAACATATATTTTGTTCTGTTTCTGAACACGCTCACGTCTGACCAGACAGGCGGCTGTACCCAGAGCCCTCTTAGACCACACATTTTGGGCAGATGCTCTGAGTTGTCCCCAACTATCGATGCACAGAGGGGTTTTGCCATGTTTCTGAGCAGGCTGCCTCGGGGCTCAGCACACCGGCCAGCGCTGACCCCTCTCCTGATGGCAACGGCACCGCTGCTGGGGTGAGGAGTGAGCCTGGAACAGGGGGCAGAGCCTCGGGAAACTGCCAGGGGAAGCTGGAGCATCACTGCTCCATCTGCCCAGAACAAGACAATTATTAGCATGGGAATGCGTGTACGCCTGCCCAGAGGGAAGTGCCCATCAGAGGGGATCACAGGGGACCACAGCAGGTCACCCATTGCCCCCAGCCCCTGCCCCGCGGCCCCCAGCTGCCGCAGGCTGCGCCCGTCACCCCTGCCCGCCGCCGAGGCAGGAGTTAAGTGTCTCTTTATTTATTGAAGATGTTTATACACGGCAGCAGCCTGGAAAGGTCAGGCTGGAGTGGTGCCGTCTCCGGGGTGGCGTTTTCATTATCCCCTTCTCCGATTGCTTGTTAAGGCCATTTAGCACGGCAGCCTGATGTGTCACAGGCAGCGCTCGGCCCTGCAGCGCCCGCGTCTCCTCCTTCATATTCCTCCCCCTTTCGTGCTTTTTCTTGCCATTGTTGTTTTCTTTTGTTCTGGCCCTTTCCAGGGAGGGGCTCGGTTTCAGGCTTTTTTTTTTTTTCTTTTTTCTTTTTCTCCTTTTTTTTGGGTGTCATTTTGCTCTGAAAACTAATGTGCCTCCCAGACACTGTCAGAAACAATCGGGGCTCTGATTGCCCTGTGCCGCTGGGAAGAGATGCCTCTTTTTAAAAGTCAAGATATATTAAGATAGAAATTGTCAATAAATTACAGGCCTAGCATTCACTGCGCCGGCACACAGAGCGGCAGAAATTGAAAACTGTGTCACTCAGGGAAAATAACCCCCCCTGCTTTTGTAATGGCTAAACGAGGCTGTATTTAAGGAGAACAAAACACATCCGGCAGGAAGGCCGGGAGAAAGGAGAGGGGAATTGCCTCGGGGCACATCCTGCTCCCCAAGGGCTGTGGGCTGGGGGTGCTGCCTGGCGCCGTGGGGGTGGCAGGGACCCCGTGCCCCCCATCACACCAGGGCCCAGGAGCTGTGCGGGGAGAGCAGACGGCCGCAGAGATGCCCGTCCCTCCTCATGGCTCCTCTTTCCTGAAGGCTGGGGACAGCAGTGCTGAGCCCCGTAACGGAGGGCTGCTTTCATCCCCGGCATGACGTTGGGGGACTTAATGCAGCCCTCCCCGTGGAGACATGCTGGAGCCGCTTGGCAAACGGCCTCACTGCTCTGATGCTCAGGAAATTGCCTTTTCTCCCTTCCTTCCCACCTGCTGGCGTGGAGCTTCGGCAGGAGCCGGGCGGGGAGTTCGGAGGTGCAGCGGAGCTGGGATGCAGCCTCATCGGCCTCGCTCTGCCCCCCGCTGCCGTTCATGCAGCATTTTACACCCATCGGTGCCCTGCAGGTGCCCAGGACCTGCAGCACTGCAAGCAAACGTGGCTGTTTCTGGAAAAAGAAAGGGGGTGGGGGGGGCAAAAAAAAGAGCAAAAACCAGCAATTCCCCAGTCCGGGCTCCCTACGGGCTGTGTTTGTGGCGCACGGTGGGACTGCGGGTGGTGGGAGCTGAATTTCTGACCCAGCCACAACCTTCGGCTGTGACCTTGAGTCCCCCTCGGCCCCAGTCTCTCGGCACCACGTCTCCTCCTCAGCTGCCTCCCCAAGGCTGCGGGCGTGAGCTGGCTCTGCGGTGCCAGCGGGGATGGGGTCATTTGCTGCACATTTGCAGGGATGTCAGTTAGTTTTAAAGCTGAACTGCTGTGAACTCAATTTGCCAATTTGGTAAGTGCTGTGGGCAATATCGGGATGTAATTTAATTAAACTATCCCCTTTTTATAGAGTTCAGGGAGCATTCGCATACTAATTTTAGCACTAGGTTTGCTTCAGCTTTACTCTGGACACTGTTTCTCAGATCATGACATGTTGTTAATCTTTACCAGTCAACAGTTTATTAATTTGCCGAGGACCACAGAAGTATATAATCAGGGGTTCATCAATCAAGGCTAAATCCAACAAATGTTCCAGGCAGGTACTGAGCATAAAATATACATGTGGGCTTGTAAGCAATTAATACCCCCCAGAGCCGGAGCCTAGCAGCTCAACCAGGGAACCGCGCAAATCTCAAAGATTTCTTCTTCCTTTTATTTATAATCATCATCCGTTACCAGCTCCTTCATGCCCTTAACACAGCTTCCAGTAATTCTGGGGATCGAGGATGCATTTATCTCAGGGCTTTAAGTGCAGTCCCTGCCATTACCTCATTGTTTGGTCTTCAGAGGACCTGTTTAAGACATGGGGGGCAGATGCTTGCAGATGATGGCTGGGGGCTCTCCCCGGTCGGTCTCCTTGGGCTCATGGAGGAGACACGAGCACGTCGCTCTGTTAAAACCCGGCATGTGGGGAGGCACCTGGGAGACCCGGCGCTCAGAGCCGCAGTCTCAGCACTGGTCTCTGTACGGGAAGGGTGATTCTCAGGGCCACGGCTGCCGGCTTCCCACTGGGGTCTCTTCTTTCCCTCTTCTCATATTTTTCTCTTTCTTTTTCTCTTTCTTTTTCTCTTTTTCTCTTTCTTTTTCTCTTTTTCTCTTTCTTTTTCTCTTTCTTTCTCTCTTTTTCTTTTTCCCTCTTTTCTTTTTTGTTATTTTTCCTTGTACCCAGTAGATGGCATTAGTACGTAACGGTTTTCTGCGCTTCTTTACTTATCGGAGGATTTTTATTCCTTGCTTCATTTCCAGAAGTGTGGGCTGCCACCTTGCTATGCCTGTGCTTGGGATTGCCAACTGGAGCCTTGCCTCTCAGCCCGACTTTGCAGCACAACAAAATACCCCCCAACCCCGAGGAAACGCATCTGTTTCCGTGTTGTTGACGGGTCAGAGGAAGCAAGCCACGGGCATTTCCCAGGAAAACAAAATCCCAGAGAGCGTCTCTACAGCCGGTGGCTCTGGCCTGCCCCTTGAGTGCAGTGCGAGGGTTGTGCCATCGTCCAGGGATGCCAACAAACCAGGAGGAGCTGTGCAGGAGGAGCAAGTCAGGTTATGGTCCCTGAGGAATAGACAGTGCTGACCCCTTTATTGGCACCTCGGTAACTGCTCAGCCAGGAGGGAAGAGATGCTGGAGGGAAAGGGCTTGGCCACTGCAT
Organism: Oxyura jamaicensis; assembly: GCF_011077185.1. Taxonomy (NCBI): domain Eukaryota; kingdom Metazoa; phylum Chordata; class Aves; order Anseriformes; family Anatidae; genus Oxyura; species Oxyura jamaicensis. Next base: position 3,655,529 of record NC_048909.1, on the reverse strand, counting down.
GGTGGTCATTTATCATTTGAGTTGCAGAGCTGTGAATTGGACTGAGGGAATGAAGGAAACATCTGTAATGTAGCTAAAACTCAGGTTTCCCCACCTGTCACTTGCCTTGGGTTTGCAGCCCCAGCTGGTGACCGTGTCCATGTGCGTGTCCCAGCCCAGCTGTGCCCCTTGGGATGGGGTCTCACCACCACGAGGACCTCCAGGAGAAGCAGGAGGACACGTGTTGTCCAGGCAGTGGTGGAGAAGGCAGCTCGGGGTCTCACGTCAGGGCAGCAGCACAATTAAGCCCCTTGTTTCCCTGCTGTGCAAGCAACTTTGCAGCAGCAGGGGGCTGCAGGGGGGAGATGTGATGGTTCCTGTGCCACACTCCATCCAGCAGGGCTTGGTCAGCCCCAGAGCACCACCTGAGAGGTGTCAGCAAGAAGGAAGGGACCAAGCACTGCTGGCTTACACCTTAAATCCAGCAGATCAGCACCACGTTACTGCTCTCAGACTGAGCTCCTGATAGCAGAAATTTATTTCTAATTTAACAAAGGGAAAAAAAAAAAGGCCACAAGCACAGTGTAATCTGCTCTTCTTCATGACCACGGGGTCAACCCATCAGGTAGGAGAGGGTTTGTCTCCATGGCATGCAGAAGGGAAATGGGCTCTTAATTACCTCGTGGCCTGTGCGGTGACACCTGTGCTGTGTCACTCCTGGCCTTCTTAGACACAGAAGGAAGAGATTTGGCATGGGCCACACAGACGCATAAGCCTTAGCTCAGCCTGTCTGGAGCTAATCCTTCTCTTTTGCTCTCTTCCGCATCAAAATGATGGGCTGCTCCTTCGCTGCTGCAAAGCGGTGCGGAGAAATGGCTTAATTTAGGAGTGTAACCATTCTGCAGAGAAACGGGAGTAGAAAGGAGGGAGCGGGCCAGGGCCTCTCCTGTCTCCTTCTCCCAGCACAACTCATCCAGGGGCTTCCTGGGGACCGAGGGGAGTGGGCAGGTTCTGCAAAAGAAGCAGGTGAAGCTGAGCACTGGTGTTCTCTGGGGACGCTGGGTGTCTGGGAGCTTCAGCCCAAACCAAAAACCTGTGCAGAAATCCCCCGTGTACCACTTCCAGAATGTATCGGTTCAAAACATCTCCTTCCTACGAGGGAGGGGGAAATGTTTCGTTCCACTTTTATCATCTGGAGCTTCGTGCTATATTTTACATTATCCCGGTGTACAGCCTGAAATAAAAACAAAATTAAGCAGTGGAAACTAAAACATTTCAACCTTGTCAAAATTAAATGCTTTCCTAATTTCCCAATGAATTTTGAGATGTAATTGATGAAATCCCATAAAGCACTTAAGCTTCATCAAATCTGCATTTTCCGACAGAAAATGGTTCGTTGGAAAATAAAAACTCATCCGTCCCTGCCTTAAGAGGCACCTAGCTAATTATGCAGAGATGCACAACACGCAGGGGAGGGAAGCGGGGAGGGAACGATTCTGTTCTAATCCCTGCAAAGTTTAGCTGGCTCCTTGAAGCAGAAGATTGCTACTTATGCATATTGTGCTTGGAAGCAGAAGCCCTTGGAGCTGTTGAGATTGAGGCACTGAGGTGAGCTGGCGGTCTCTGCCCCTGCTGGAAGAGGAAATTTAGGTGATAAAAGCCCTTCTTCTCCTTCTTCTCCTGCTGTGGCATTCTTCAGAGGTCACCAGCTGGCAGCAGCACTCTGCTGCCCGGCAGGCTGGGATGCTTCGTGTGTCCTGGTCACATTACACCCGGCTGGGGGCCTTGGCTTTGGTTGGGGTCACTGGTTCAGGCATGTGGCTTTGTGCCCTGGGGACCAGGTAAGGCTGTGGTTGAATTTCTGGTCTCCCAGAAGGGTTTTGGAGGTGCCAGGCTCGCCCATGCACATGGGAAGGGAAGCACCCTGATGGGCAGGAGCCGGCAGCGTGCCCCCAGTCAGGCTGGCAGGGTGCTCTGGGGACGCGCCGAGGAGCGTGAGCTGCCGCAGCCTGCGCCGTGGGACCTGCAGGACAGATGGGTCTGATTTTCTGTGGCTGCAATAATGATTGATGGTCTTGGGATGGAAAAGGAAACAGGGAGAAAGGAGTAGGAAGATAATGCCTGTGGTTTCAGCCAACAGCGGTGATGTTGCCCTCCGGGAAGGACGTTCCCCACGGTGGGGCTCTGGGGGCAGTGAGGACATCGCTGCCCAAGGGAGGTGATGAAGGGAGAGGAGAGGGACAAGCAGAGCCCCAGGGGGCCTCGGGTGCCAAGGGAGCGGAGGCAGAACGAGCCAAAGCTCTCTAAATATAGGTGTATGGGCACAGAGGAGTGTAAGGCATTTGTATCATTTCTGAGCTCCAACAAGCAAATAAAACAGACACCAGTGCGTAGCGTGGGGCTCATTAAAATGCTGGCACTTGCTGGTACCTCGGCGGTGCCTCGGAGTAATGATTTTGTTTCACACTGGAGAGGTTCCTCGGCGCTGAGCAAGGATGCCTCTAATGAAGGTGGGTTCGTTAGGGCCCTTTTACACGCAGCAGATACTGGAGCAGCTCTCTTCCTCCATCTGTCTGTCTGGCCAAGGAGGAGTTGGTCCAGTTGTGCTCTGACTTCCTGAGCACGTCACAGAGGGACTGGGGGCTGTAAATCACACTGCTGGTGGCTGAGGGCACCGGGATGTCATCGTGGGGCCAGGTCCTCCTGTCTGGCCACAACTGCGGGGTCCCCGATGGGGTCCCCAGCTCATGCTGAGCCAGGCAGGACTGGGAGCCTGTGTGGAAGTCCCGGCTGTTGTCTCCAACAAAAAGGCTGCTGAAGTTGAGAAAACAGAGCAGAATAACAAAAAGGGCAGTTTACTCTCTACTGGAACACTTTATTAAATATATTTTTTTAAAATAACAGAGAAGAGGAGGGGAGCTGCGAGCGCTGCCAGGCAGTGCCGGAGCAGCGCCGGCTCCTCTCGGCAAGGGGCTCGGTGTCGGTAATGAGGCTGCTGTCTTGTTCCCAGTGACCCCGCCGCCCGTCTCGCTGCTAATGAGCTTTGCGAACAAGAAAGAAAAGGAAGGGCCTTTGCTCGCTAACTCAAACAGTGCAGGCAGATGTTTTCCTAAGAAACAATCTCGTACGGGTTGCGGTGGATGCTCGCTTTCTTCCTCTCGGAGAAGGGCTTCCCCCCGCCGTGCCTGCCCTGCCTTGGCTGGGGATGGTGGCAGTGGTCAGGGGCTTGGTGCACGGTCCTGGCAGGAGGTGGCCACGCGGTGGCAGGCGGTGATGTCCCGCTGGGGTGACAGCGTGGGGCATGGGGATCCCGTTCGGTTTTACACGGCCTGGGGACACCCGAGCACATGCAGGCAGGGCTCCTGCGCCCTCTGCCACTCTGTGTCACCTCGGTGACTTCATTTAAAAGGGTAAAAAGCACGCTGCTCCGAAAGCCAGGTAAAAATAGCACTTCTTATTCAGCATCTCTGCTCCCTGGGTGCGCTTGGAATCTGTTTTGCTGACTGTAGTGACAATAATCAGGACCTCGGGGCTCTGCCCGGCACGGACAAGGAGGAAGAGCCGAAGTCCACCTGTGCACAGCAAAATGTGTGCCCGGCTGCCATGGGCTCTGCCTTCACGAACCTGGGGGCAGCAGCAGGGTTGTGGGTCTGCACAGTCTGTTATCTGTGATAACGCATGAGAAGACAAGGAGCTCAGTTTTCTTTCCGATCCCAGGAGCAATTTTCATGGTGAGCCATCATCACAGAGAAACCAATCTGTTCTTGTGGTTGGACCTGATGATCTTGAAGGTCTTTCCCAACCTAAACCATTCTATGATTCCTGTGTGGACCGAGTGGTTCTGCAGGACAGAATTACACTGGGACGGTGACATCTCCTCCTTGGCTTTCCATGGCAGTGCCGAGCTGGGCTCTCTCCCCACCTCCTCCTTCCTCTCCACAGCAAGGACCAAACCCGCTTCCCCGGCTGTGAGGTTCATCCTTGCTGGCCAAATCCCGCAGTGAAGGATGAGCTGGGTGCCTTGGTGCCGGCATCACGAGCCATGCCGCCCCAACACAGAAATCCTCCGAGCACCAGGCCGGTGGGTGGTGGGATCCCTCTGCTCCCTTGAGAAAAAGGACAAATCCTGTTTCGGTGCTGGTGCCGGGGCCACATCGTGCCAGCTTCCCCGACGGAGCGAGGCAGGACATGTCACCCGCCATTGCCCAGACGGAGTTATTGGCTGAGGTACTCATTGATTTTCTAATCATTTTCAGACGCAGCCCCCCATCCTGTGTCACTGCCAAGGCAGATCACAAATTGAACTGCAGCTGAATTGATGTGGGATTGATTAAAGCTCTCAGTAATTATTGGTTCTCTGCTGCCCAAGCCAGACAAATCAATGTCAGCAATAACAGATACGGTCCTGTACCAAAGCCCAGAAAACACAGAGCGAGTGCTGGTTTTCCGAGTCCACCTGGGAGCCCAGCGCAACCCTCCAGCACAGCTGGGCAGGTTGCTTTTTTTTTTCCATTCCTAGTTTTTTTCTGGGTAATTCCTGACTCTCAGCCTGTGGCAAAGAACATAGGGGCACCCAAATGGGCGTTACCTTTCCCTCTGCCCTGACCTATCCATGGGACAGACACATTGCAAATCCTCTGCTCTGACAGGGAGATCTGTAGTGAAGTTTTACCATGCCAACTTGTCTCTCCATCCACTTGTGCATCCCCGCTTTCTGCTACAGCTGCTGATCCTGCAGGGGAAGCACAGGCAAAAACCTGCAGCCCCCGGGGCTGCCTCTTGCCTCCCCTGCCTTTTGTCCACTTGTTCTGCTCGCTGTCCTCATCATCTTCTCCCCAAAGAGGGGTGCGTCCCCCTGAGCCCCACCGCAGGGACCCCTTCCGTGTGGCTACGAAAGTTCCCATCCCTGGGGGGCTTTGTGCCAGGATGGGGCTGGACGCGGAGGTGCTTTCCTTTGCAGACTTCGTGCTGAGCTATTTGCATGCCATAATTAATGCGTATTAGGATGCATGATTGCAAACAGCAATGAAGCATGCTTCCTGGTGATTAAAAGCCGAACTGGAGGCATATCCCGAGGGGTCGCCTGGAGCAGAGCGGGGTAAAGCAGGGAGGTCCCTTGGTGACCCACTAACACAGTCCCAGGGAAGGAGCCATCTTCATCCTCTGCAGGCTGCGGGAGATGCTGAGCTCAGCATCTCCCAAGTGGCAGCTCAGAGGAGCTGCGGCTGCTCCCCTGGCTGTGCTCCCGTAGCTTCTGTTGACTCCAGCTCCCATCGGCTCCCTCCGGCATCCTGGAGGGTGTCCCGGGAGGTCCAGCAGGGACCTGGGCAGAGCCCTGCCTGGCCCTGGGAGCGGAGATGTGGCCGCAGAGCCGCGTGTCCTCGGGGAGATGTCTCTGCCCATCTGCGCAGCCCTTAACGTCCCACGGGGCCCGCAGGCTGGGAGGAGACTGCGGTAGATAAGTATGATGTACACGGAGTCACAAACACTCCTATCCCCGTCCTGTTTCCCAGGCAGCTCAGCTCAGCAGTGAAAAGCACAGCTTGTTCCGAGTACCCCCCTTCATATTTATTCTGCTTACGCAGCCACGCAGCTTCCTGCCCCCCCGCCTCCTGCCGAGGCCGTGCTGCTGCTTCCAGGGCTGCCTCTTGGGGCCTGTCCTCTCCCCTCACACTGACAGCAGCGCCGTGGTGCTGGGCCCTTTGCTGCCACTACCCCTGGCCACACAGCCTCGTGCCTCTCCTCTTTGCCCTCACCCCTGCTTCCCACCGTACCAGGGATGCTGCCGGTGTCCGTGAGGCCTGGCGAGCCTCGGAGCTGAGGGCTCGGGGCTGTGGGACGTCGGGGAAGGACACGGTGCGCTGGGAGGTGGAGGGAAGCTTCTCCAGGTCAGGCCAGGTCTCCCCGGGGCACTTCTCCCATGTCCCCTGCGGGCATTTTGCTGCTTGGAAGCCAGGAGCCAGGCTCGGCAGCGGTCTGCTGCCAGCACCCTGCCTGTGACAGCAGGCGCAGGGTCCGGGGGCTCCTGAACTTTTATTACTATGTACGGCGTTCTGCTTGCACGGAAAATTGATTTTCTTTTTTAAGCACGAAGTATAGTGGTTTTATAACCTTTCTGCTGCTTGGCAGAGGCCATTTATAACCTGCCTTCATCGCTACCTGAACAAGCTCTGGTCTAACTCATCTTCAAGAAATTCCATAATGCATTTTTAATTGCGAGCTGTTCCTCAGCAAGATTTATTTATTTTTTCAAGGACTGGCCTTTTTGTTGTTGTTTGTGTGCACGCGCGTTTGGCGAAAAGGGATAAATAACGGGAGGGGAACAGAGGAGTGCTTTAATCTGGGTGACAATTTATTGACGGCGTTTGCTGCCTGCTGGCTTTTATCTTTTGGGACAAGGGAAGCCAGCTGGGGAACTAAAATTAAAACCCAGAAGCAGATCCCTGCTTCTGTGAATCAGCACTCTTCTTTCAGCTGATGGAAAACGTTCCAAGTACTCGGGGCTGTGCTCCTGTCCTCCCCAGTCCTTCCCCCACCTTGGAGCAGTCCTTACCATGGCTGCCTTATCCCATGGGAGGCAGCGAGGTCATTCGGGAGATGATGCTGAGCCCACATTTGCTGGCAGGTGGGTATGAGCCACTGCCGTTCCCAGGCACTGAGGTGTTTTTTTGGGGTTGCACGGGACTCCTCCGTGTCCCAGAGGAGCAGGCAGTGAATGCAGGGGGTTTCTCCAGCACGCTGCAGAGCAGGTCACCATGCTTAGCCCCAGGCCGGCTCAAGGCCTCATCCTGAGCAAGACAAGGGCAAGTGCAGCTGTGTAACTTTGCTGCCACAGGGATTTGTCTCCTTGTCCGGAGTAAGGACAGGGATGCCCTTCTTCCTCCTCCTCGACCCCTCTGGCTCTAGGGTGGGTTGTGGGCAACCACCCGGCTGTGGCCCCAGGGCCCATGGGGACCCGTGGTGACCTCGCCGTGTGCCCTCCTGTTGCAGTGCCCCGAGGACCTCCGCCCCATGAAGGACGGCACCGGCTGCTACGACTACTCCAAAGGCATCGACTGCTCGGATGGCTTCAACGGCGGCTGCGAGCAGCTCTGTCTGCAGCAGACCCTCCCTCTGCCCCATGACCCCTCGTCCAGCACCATCTTCATGTTCTGCGGGTGAGTCCCCTGCCACGCTCCCTTTTCTCCCTTCCCAGCTAAATAACCCCGTTCCCTTCCCCATGGTCACCAACCCTCCTGCTGTGCCTCCCGTCCCCACGCCATCGCGTCTCGCGGGCGAGCTGGGTGCCGGGCAGAGGGGCAATTTGTGGAGCTGGCTTGCAGCAGCCACTTGGTTTGCCTACAGAAAAAAAAAGCAAACACGAGTGCAAGAAGCTGGGTGGGCAGATGCACCCCCCTCATCTCCCCCACCGGGCCCGCGATGGTACAATTCGGTCTGTGACTCACTATGACTGTACCCCAAAATTGTACGTGGTGTGTTGGAGGGGGAAGGTGGAGGACTTGTTTTCTCTAAAAGCTGCTTCCCCCCATCCCTTGTGACTCTCTTAAAATAGAGCTTCATCCCTGATTTTGGCCGGGATCCTATAATCCTACACGGTTTAGCATTTGCTCTCAGGAAAATCTCCCCGGCTGCGGCGTGCCCCGGGAGGCGTGCGGTGACGGTTGGCTGCAGAACCGCCATCCACCAGCCTCCTGCTGCCTCGTGCCAGCACTTCGCAGGAACCTCGTGGGAAGGATTAGGGGGAAGGAGGGCAGCAGGAGCCCTTCTGGGGAGGAATTGCCCCGAGGTGGTGCAGAAGCACGGAGGGGAGCGGGCGGGCGTGCAGCTCCGAGAGGCGCCCGCCAGTCCCAGCGCTGCAGGTGCAGCAGAGACCGCCCGCAGCGCTCCCCAGGGAGGAGCTGCCCATGTCAGAAAGCTGCTCGCTTTCTTTTCTCCTGTATTTTTGCTTCCTCTCTATTATTGTTTAGCAGCACAGAGAGGCTGAGTCACCGAGAGGGAGCACGCTGCCTCCACCGTGCCTGCGAGGGGGGTTGGAAATCCATATGGGCACAGCAATCTCCACGGAGAGGGTCGGGAGGCCTGGGGACGTTGTGTGGTCTCCATCTGAGCCCACAGCAGGCACCAGCAGCAGGGCTGGGATTTCAGTCATCTGACTACTAGGACAGAGTTTTTCCTGTGCTTTTTGTGTAATCCCTTCTCATGGCAGAGCTGCACGGGGGGGACGGGCAGGGAGAAGCACAGCAGACAGGCGGGAGTTCCACTTGCAGTGGAAAAACGCAGTGGGGGAATGGGAGAGGAGCACGAGCCCAGGCAGCCGTGGGATCGGGGTTATCAGAGCACTGCCACCGCACAGGGGAAGGGGCAGGCAGGGGACGTGGAAGTTCCTCATCGACTGGGAGCTGCTGTGCCAAGGGAAAGGGAGGAGAAGGAGGGGAGCAGCATGAGCACAGGCAGACGCTGCCACTGATCGCTTTGGTGTCTGTAGCTGAATCACATCCCTGCTGCCTGCCTCAGTTTCCCTTGTACATGGAAGCCAAGTGTCTGCCTTGCTCACAATGTGCTTGAAAGCAGGACCGAGGAACAAAGGAGCAGCCGTGCTGGAGCTGCATCCTTGCAGGAGGGCACTGATGTGACAGACGGGGAAGCAACTCCAGATTTCACTTTGCTCGTGCCTGAGGAACATCAGAGCCTGCACCACATCAGCATCTGGGGGCTGGGGCTGCCTGTAAGGACGGGGCAGATGATGTGTGGGGGGCTCAGCTCTGCTCTGTGGCGTGGCGGCCGCACCAAGCGGCACCATGATGTCCCTGGCTGTGCTCAGCGCCCTGTCCCCCTGCTCATCCCACAGGGACGGGGTTTAGGGTTAGGGGTAGGGTTAGGTTTAGGGTTAAGGTCCCTCTGACATGGCTTGTGGTGCCCACAGGTGCGTGGAGGAGTACAAGCTGGCCCCCGACGGCAAGTCGTGCCTCATGCTGTCCGACATCTGCGAGGGCCCCAAGTGCCTGAAGTCGGACGCCAAATTCAACGACACGCTCTTCGGGGAGATGCTGCACGGCTACAACAACAGGAGCCAGCACGTCAACCAGGGCCAGGTGTTCCAGATGACGTTCAGGTATGGCCCAGCTCCGCTCCTAGTTTCGGGCACATCGGGGTGGGCAGACGGGACCGAGCTCCAGCAGTGCAGAGGCAGCGGTGCTGACACATCCCCTGCCAGACACGCGGGGAGGAGAGCAGGGGGACACCAAGCCACTGGGGTTTTCCTCCTCATTCATCCTTCCCAAAGGCAGCAGCTTAGGGCTCTCCTGTGGGGCTCGTGTGTGTCTCCTTGTCTGAGTGTCTACTGTCTTTGATGGGCTTTTCCCTGCCTCGTTGTCCCGTCTCTTCCTGAAGGCTGCTGTCTTCCATCTCCACATCTTGCCACGTGTTCCGCCGTTTGATTGCCTGTAGCATGGCAAAGTTTTTTTGCCATGTTTCCAATCTCCGTGAGCAAATTTTATTCCGTGACCGAGTCACAGCACCGGGAGAAGCTGTGGCTGTGGATAATAAGAAATAGCATCAGCAGAGTGAGGCGGGTAGATCGGACACAAGCCCAGGCAGCAGCACGTCGCGGGGCGTTCGCGGGCTGCGTCCTGGGTGCGTCGGGAGAGCAGAGGGGGGAGAGCATCTCTGGGCTGCCCACGGCTTTGCCTGGTGGTGCTCGCAGAGCAGAGCTTGCTTAATCGCTGAATGCAGGGCTGGAGAATTAGCTGATTTATCTGTTTTTCTTCAGCTCTACTGCATGCAGCCACATTTTGTTCGGGTGCGAACCGAGGCAGGCCTGTGAACTTCATAGCACCTGTGCTGATGGGTGTTAGGAGGGGCCCAGCGAGCACCCTTACCCCATATTCCACCCAGGCACAACTCTTTCTTGCACAGCACCTGCAATGCACAGAGATTTTTTTCCCTTTCCAGGCACTGAGAGCTCACTGCTGTGCTTTTGGCTGAGTTGCGGGCGCCCAGCACCTCTGGCCACGCTGCTTTTCTGGGCACTTTTTCTCCAGCAGAGTGTGAAAGTCTTCCTAGCGATGAATTTGCGCTGAACTCTGTCCTTTTGCTCTGGGGATGGCAGATGAATTACGGGCTCCACCAGCACAAAGGCACGCAGAAAGCAGCAGCCAGCAGAGTGCTTGGAGCCAACAGATCCACAGCCTTTGCTGGAAGTGAGAATTGACAGCATGCAAAGGCAATTTTTTTCCAGTAGGCTCCTCTCTGCCTTCTCTCCCTCCCATGCCTCAAGCATCTGTGGTACTTCCGAGCGGAGCCAGGGCTGCAGAGCTGGCATTTTCCATGAGCTGGGAGGCTGAGCAGGACCGAGGGCTCCCCAGCGTCCCGCCAGGCAGCATGATGGTGATGGGGCCTCTGCCAGCGAGGGGCTGTGCGCTGGGAGCCGGGTCCTCAGCCTGGCAAACGCAGCTTTCATTGCCTGGCATCTGCCAGGGTCTTCTGCAGGCTCTGACAGACCTGGGGGCAGCAGAAAACAGCTCTGAACCACGAGCAAAATAACCCCAGAGGAGCTGTTTGGAGAGGGCTGAACCCAGCAGGAACATCTTGCAGCATCGCTGGGAGCACAGAGCAGAGCAGGGACGTGGCGGTGTGGGCACGGAGCACCCGTGTCCCCCGGTGCCGTAACCTCTCCCCGCACAGGGCAGGCTGCAGTGCGCGCGGTGTGCCGGCTCAGCAGAGCGTAGCTCCTGGAGGGAGGCAGCGTGTCCGGCTCCAGGAGTGTCTCCGGCAGCCCCGGAGCTCAGCGCTGCCCGCTTCGGGTCTGGGCTGGCTGCAGCAGCGCCGGGTGGCGATGAGAAGGGCTCCCCGCGTCCTCCCCACAGCCCCGTGTGCCGGAGGGTTCGGCGGCAGGAGCACCATTACATCATCTGCTAACAAGGGAAGAGAAGGAGGTTAATGGAGAAGAAATTATTAACTAAAAGATGTAATTTGCCTCTGATTTTCATAGATATTCAAGAACCTCTCTGAGCATTAAGACACCAGCTGTTAGAGAAGCCCTTAATTTGGTGCATTTGAAACATAGCAGGAAGCTGCCTAATACCAGGGATTAAAAGCCTGTTTCTGCAAAGTAGGAGCAAGAACCTGCTATCAGAACAAGGGGCTGAGTATTTTAGAGGGATTTATAACCACTGGGATCCTTTAGCTATGCAGATGTGACAGTCCCTTGAATGGTGTCTGCTTCCCATGTTGCCGCATCTTCAGTGTCTTTAATAAACAGGATATTCTCGATCCGCCAGGCATGCCAGCATGGGGCTGGGAGGAAGCCTTTGTGCTGCTAACAGCGGTGTCTCTCACACGCTGTCCTGGGCAACGCCTAGCAGTTACAGCAGCGTTTCCATCCCCTCGGGGCTGGGTGGGCCCTCTGCCACCCAACAGCCTGCCGTGCCGATGACCCCTGACGGCCGCAGCACGGGGATGGGGCTGGTGGAGCACCGGTGGCGTTATTTTGCCCAGCTGGCTCCAAGGGATGGGTTTGGCACCTTTAGGACCCAGCAGGTACGGTGTTTGGTGTGGCTGTGAACTGGGGGAGCCGCTCAGGTTTGTCTGTTCCTGCTGGCGTGCGCTGTGCGTGCCCTGTACCGACACGCCGTGCCGTGACCTGCAGTCTGTCCCTGCCTGCCTGTCCCTTTGTGCTGGTGTCAAGCAGCTCTGCCTACAGCTCTCTGGGTACTGAGCTGGCTTGGTAGCTATTAATTAGCTCTGTGGTCGTTGGCTTGCTCAACTGACCTGCTGGAGAAGCCAGTGTCAAGGTTTCCTCTTGGAGTTCTCCCTACGGCTGCTGCTGTTGCTGTTGTCTTGCAAGCCCGTAAAACAAAACGATTCCCCCTCGGTTCCTTCTCCTGGGACAACCAGGCTGCCCGGGGCTGAGGAAGGGGAGCTCCTGCCCCTGCCTGGGGGCAGCGGTGCGGGGCGGTGGGGAAGGGGATCTGCTGCAGGGCTCCGCCCGCACAGCCTTGCCTCCGTGCCTTGGCTCTGATGCCGCCAGCACCTCCCTCCCCTGCTCGGGGCTTTATTGCAGGTCGGGGATGCTGCCTGTGCGGGGATGCTGCCAGCAGCAGTTCTGGTGTGGCGATGGAACAGGAGCCGTGCCCCATTACCGCCCCTCGCCCCTTCCCCTGGAGCTCTCCTGTTCCGCTCCGCGCTCATTCAGAGCCGCCCGCTTTTTCTGGGGGCCTCTTTCTTTTCTTTTTTTTTTCCCATTTTTTTCTCCTCTTTGGCAAAATGCCCTGGAATATTAATAACCAAAGGGGATCGGAGCTGATCTATTCCAGTCACACCTCTGGGTTTAGCCGGGAGGCTCAGCACTGGATCCAGCTTGCTAAAGACTAGATTAGAGCTATTTTCCCCCACTGCCTCGCGGTGGGGCAGAGCCCAAGCTCCACGGTGCCCAAATCACTGGGGGATTATTTTCCAAATGGGTTGTTTGTTAGTTCCTTATCTGTTTTGCGCCGTCTCTCTGACACGAGGGAATAGAGATTTTTTGTTTAAGTGCTGTTTGCGGTTTCAGCCTGTTGCTTTTATGCCGTTAATAAGTAGAAAACCCAAATTACTACCCGTGGAGCCAGCTTTACTCGCTAGCTTATTACCGCTCGGCGCATGGGATGCCGGAGCCCACGCGACTCGCGCTGCAGAGCCCTCCCGGGGCCTCTCGCTCCAGCTCTCCCTGCAAAACGGGGGAGCCCAAGCCCCCACCCCAAGCAGCGATGCGCTGAAGCCAGGGACTTTTGGGGTGTTGGGGAAATAAGTGGCTGAGACGGCTGCAGGGAGGAGCGGGGTGCGTGCCTGGTGGCCGAGCGGGGAGAGGGTTTGTGTCCGTGCTCCGTTGCTGCTTGGTGCTTGGTGAGAGACAAAACAAAAGCTGAACTCCAAGTGTTTTCATGTCTTCATAGCCAGGGAGGATGGCTCTGGAGGACGCAGGGCTGCTGGTGGTGCTGTGCTGAGCCGTGCTGAGCACCCTCCTGCAGCTCCATCCCTCTGCCGACCAGTCCTCGTAGCCTCCCAGAGCCCTGCCTGGAGCGCAGGGCTGCCGCTTCCACGCTCTGGGGAAGAGAAAGCCCAGACCTGTGTCCTAGCACCAAACATCCCGAGCTGGAAGGGACACAAGGGGCTCGTGGGGGGCGCTGAGCCGGGTGCTGGGGGATAAGGGGCGCCTGCACCCGAGCGCTGCAGGCAGGCAGCCGGCGGTGCCGCTGAGCGCTGCTGACGCTGTCAGGCGGCGCGCCGGGTCGCTGAACCGAACTGGGGAATTGTCATAATATTGATGGGGAGTTTGGCAAGTTAATTTTAAATCTGTCACTCCTTCCCCTCGCCGCTTCTCAGCCCTTAATAAAGCAGCACCGTGACAGCGGGGCGTGCTGACAGCTCGGCGTGGGGCTTTGGGTCCCCCCCTCGCACCCCACCGCCCACCCGGTGCCCCCCGGTGCCCCCGCCATGGGTGCTGTGGGACCGGGATGGGTGCTGGGCGGGCACAGTGGCACAGCCAGGCAGGGGCTTTGCTGGTGCCAGCCCCGGCCAGGCCATCCCGCTGCCCCTGCAGCATCACTAATGGTAAGTCTCTAACTAGTTAAATTAACGCCATTGATTTTTTTCCCCTCCGAGTGCAGAAGTTATAATTGTGCTGTTTATTATTCCTGTGCCAGCGAGCTCTGCGCCAGCCAGTACCCTAACGCCTTGTTTACCTATTACCCTTCAGGCCGGGATAACGGATAGATCTCTTTTCCAGTGGCTGCCTTCCATTTCATTCCTCTTTTTATTATTTGTTGCTGCAATTCTATTACCTGGTCACAGCCTCAGCCATGCTGGCTGGAAGCAAGGACGGCTTTTCAAGCCAGGCTCATGCCTTGGGCCCCGGTCCTCAGGAGCGGAACCGCGCTGTGCCAGCGGGGGCGGGTGAGGGGCCTTCAGGGTTTTAGCAGCTTTGCGGGGCCGTGGTGGGACGCAGGGCTCTGGTCTCTCCCCCACCGCCCGCTCCCAGCTGCCTGCAGAGCTGCGGTGCCTGGTGCAGGAGCATCCCTGCTTGTCACACACGGTGGCATCGCCACCCCTGTCGGGTTGTCACCGAACCGTTTTTCCTCCCTCCCATGTTTTCCTGCTCTCCCAGCCCTTTCCGGAGCCCGTAATGGCTGCACGTAGGCACACGCCACGAGTTGTGAGTGCCTCCGCGCCGGCCAGGCTATGCGTCGAGATTTTGTCAAGTCCAGGATATAAATGAGTAATGCAATTAGCACAGCACCCCGTCAGTTAGCTTACTATCGCATCCTGCGTGCGGCAGCCCTGCTCCATTTCAAAGTTAGCATCCCGCAGAGAAGGAGAACAGACCGTGCTGCTCTGAGCTGCTATTTCCAGCAGCCCGCAGCCGCGTGCCGTCGCACTGTATTGTGAGCATTTCTCCATTCTTGTAGCAAAACAAAAGCAGAACGATATCCTAGAGGCAACACAGGGGTCCGGGCAGAGAAGATGGTTTAAAAAATACCGATAGAGATGGTGGTGGTAGATGTATTTTAAGGACTGGAGGTTTTCAGGCTCGTTCTGTACCCGCTGCAGACAGGACCGCAGGAGCAGGCCAGCTCATCGCGGTGAGCGTGGGCACAGCCGTCACAGCCTCCTCCTGCTCCTGCTGTCGTGTCCCTGCTCCGGACGTGCCCCTGAGCTGCTCCGTTTCCTTCCAGCCTGTGCCAGCAGCAGGTCAGCCCAGCACAGGGTCCAGCATGGCTCATGAGAGCCCGTGCTTGGGCCGGCAGCGGAGCCGCTGCTCCCACCCCGCGCCCCTGCTCCGCGCTCCCCCCGGCCCTGGCAGCGCGTTGGTGTCTGCGCAGCTGTTTGTATTCTCTGCAGCTGATGAAAATATTCATTATCTTGTTAGCTGCCGCGGCGCAGGAAGTTCGGATTTGCATTTCCACAGCTAATCACGCAGCACAAACAGAGCCTGGCACCCAGCAGCAGTAATTGGGCAGAGCCGCGCGGCGCCCACGCGGGGAGCCCCCCCCTCTCCGCCGTGCCCCTGGGAGCAGCGCCGGGGCCCTCGGCAGCTCCGGGAGCAGGAGGAGGAGGAAGGCAGCGGGGGTAGGGTGGGGTGTTGTGTGTTGGTGGGGTCGGATGGTAAAGGTGAGCATGGGCAGCGCAACCCAGACCGCGAAGGGAGCGCAGGTGGGAGGGTCGCGGCTGCCAGCACGTGGGGCTGCGGACTTCTCATGGGGTCAGGGGATGCTGGGCCCTTGGAGGGGCTGGTCTGGCACCTCTGGGGACAGCCCCGTCCCCCCATGCAGCTGCTGGGCCGATGTGATGGGGCTCAGTGAGGTGTTCCGAGCCCACGCTGTGTGAAGAGCTGGTGGCCACAGCCTGCTCGCAAGCCCTGAGGGAGGGAAAGATCCAAGACTGGAGAGAAGGGGAACAAGCCCATTCATCAGGGAAACAAACACGGGCACTGCTGCCCTCCTGGGCCTGGCAGCAGCACCGTGATGAGCTCTGTCCCCTCCCTGTCACCGCTGCCTTCCCGGTTCTGGTGCCACCAAGCCCGGCTTCATCTTCCTGAGCGCTGGAGCACTCCGGAGGTCCCACGCACGGGGCCGCGGGGAGCAGTCCACGGGATGGACTCGCTGACCCGTTCAGCTCCCCCATCCCTGACTTTTACGGCGCTAATTATAGCCGGTGTTATTGCACCGTTAATCTGTGTTATTAAGAGATGTGGTGGAAATTGGTTTTATAATAATAACGGCTCCGCTTTATAAAGTACCGTGCGTCCCCGGGGGGTCCTTGCCAGCTTCATAGCCTCAGAGCGGCACACAGGCTGCAGAGGGGAATTGCTTCTCCCTTTCCCCTGCTCCAGCCCAGGGAGCAGCCCCTCCTGGGCATGGGGCAGCCACACAAGGGTCAGGGAGCAGCGAGGGCTCTGCACCCACCTGGGACAGGTAAAAGGAAGGGCTGTGTCCTGCGGGAAAGAGGGAAGGGACTGGGCTGGGAGGCTCTGAGGCAGCGACCTGCAACCATCCAACTTGGAGGTGTGATAGCCGGGGTTTCCAGCGTGCTGCGAGTGCCTCCTTGGTGGCCACCAGCAGCACAAGCTGTGGTTTTGTGCTCTGCAAAACTCGCCTCAGAGCAGGCTCCTGCTTGCACCACGGACACTGCTCCGCGGTACCTTGGGGACCAGGCTGGTGCCAGCTCATCACTGCTCTTCCTCGCTAGTGCCAGTGCTTGTCACCGAAGCTTCGCCCTCCGAGGACTAAATCATGCTGACACTGCCTTAGTGATGTGAGCTCTTGCTCCAGGCGATGCAGTCGGGAGCAGGCACCGGCACGGGGGTACCTGAGCTCTGCACAGCCCGGCTGAGACGTGCCGCTGCTAGCAGCAGGTCTTGGACGCAGCCCTTGGTGCAGCAGGAAATCTTGTCTCCTCTCTTCCCCACCCTAAAGAATCACCCCACAGACAGAGGATTTGGCATTCCTTGTGTTTCAGCGTGACTCTCGCCTGTGTAAACCCGAAGGCGGGTGGGCAGCAGGGACCCAGCACCGCCCGCCCTCCTCCCTGGTCCCCGGCGATGCTCGTGCGTGCGCAAGGAGTCTCCCACGGGCTGTTGGGCTCGGTAACCATTTCCTTGCGATGGAGGCTCCGGGCGTTTGTGCCAGCTCATTTCCCCCAGCGCGGGCTGAAGGAGCCGTGTGGCTGACGGAGCGCCAGGCGCACGCAGAGCAGCAGGAAGCGGAGCCTCCGTGCCGCTGCCCCAGCTTTCGGGGACCGCGCCGCTCACCAGCTGCAGCTTTACCAGAGGGCAGCAGGCGAACATCTGGAAGGTGTGACGGCACTGTCACTTGTCATTAGGCGGCCCCGCAGCCGGGTGCAATGGCACGCAGCTCTGCAGGGAGCTGGGAGGAGGGAAGCAAAGCGAAAGAAGCTCCTGGAGCCCAGCGCGGGGCTTTGTTCTCCCCTGGGAGGACGAGGGGGGTAAGGTGGCTGCAGGTGCCCTCACCCCTCCCCAACACGACACACGTCGTTTCATGGCTTCCGTAATTAACTTCACACGCAGAAACCTCCCTTTGCAGATGCGGCAGCAAATTTCAGCTAATTAACCATATGGTCTCAGCTGCCTGGCAGAGCAGGGGAGATGTCGCTTACGGCCGCGTCCTGCGCCCTGCCCTGCCCGGGGGCTGCCCTCACCTTCCCTGAGTATCACCAGAGCCCCCCCAAGCTCTAATGGGGTATCCCACAGGGATGGGACACCCCACGGGGACGGGGTACCCTCAGAACCCTCCCGGCATGGCCCAGCCCCACACGTGGAGGCTGGCACGGCTGGAACCTGTGCCAGCACACGGCAGGCGCTGCGCGGAGGGGATGCGGGCGCGTTAGCGGCGTTGAAATGCCTTTGTCAGGGTGCCAGCATATGAAATGTGTGGTGATATTACAGCCCTGCCACTGCCTGTGGCTGTTTTTCCTCCGCTTCTAATGACTAATAGAGAGAAAACAAAACAATTTCTATTAGTTTCTCCCACGCCGCAGTGGGTTTCTTATTTTCCAAACCTCATTAGAGTTTGTAATACCGCGGTGGTAGTCAAGAGCAGTCCGAATCACCCTAGGGCGAAGGAAGAGCCGAGGAGATATGATGTGTTGCCCAGCCTCAGCACTGCTCTTGGCTCACTTCCAGGGTCTCCTCTGATTCCTTTCCAAACTCCGACGCCTTATCTCCATCTTAAAGGTTAATGATGACGCTTAGGAGAGAAAAACGCTTAAGATCCCCAGTTGTGAAGAGAACGGATGCCTGTGCCGGGCAGAGAGCTGGGTCTGCGTCTACGTCGGGAAGGCGAATGCTGTCGGCAAGGCAGTGCGTGTGCTACCAGCAGGCTGTGGGAGTGTGGGGCTGCCTGGCAGGGCTGCTGGGCAAGGGGCTGTGGGGGGCTGTGCGGAGGGGCCACGGGCTTTGGGTGGCTGTTCTGGGAGCTGTGCCCAAATCCCGCAGGAATCGGCTGCACGTCGGGCACCAGCCTCGCGCCGCTTCCTTGGGAAGTCCCAGCGTGCAGCCCTGGCTCCTCTGAAGTCAGTGGGAGTTTTGTTGTTTGTTGCTTCATTACAAATAAGCCTAATGAAACTGGCAGGCACGGAGCTGCCTGAGCAACGCTCTGGAAATGATTGCAAACAGCACCCAAAGCCAGCCACGGGAGGGGACCCGCAGCCTTGGCTCGGCTCGGCGCCCAGCTCGTGCTGCAGAGAGGAGCCCGGCCCTGCTCGGAGCTGCTCAGACACAGAAACCCACCACAGCTCACGCCACGGGAGCTCCCTGAGCTGCCCCGGGACGTCCGTCTGTCCGTCTGCACGGCACCTTCCCACCCAGCTCGTTACAAAGCTGGAACTTGCTGAGCTGATGGCAGCCGACAGGGTCAGCCCCGCCGGCTGTCAGCGATGCTGAGCTGATGGGGGAAGGCACCTCGAGCAGCAGACACGGAGCAAGACACGGAGCCTCCCGGGAGGCACTAAGCAGCTCCAGCCCTCTGCAAACGGGCTGATGCCTCGTTAGCCACATCAGTTGTTGGACATCTCCAGGACCTTCCCGTCGAGCAAGGGGGGCAGGAAACCGACGTGGCCTGGCCCTGGCACTGGCTGCAGGCAGCTGCTGCTGGGGAGGGGGACAGGCAAGCGAGGCGCAGTCTCCGCTCTCTTCCCTTTCTCCAGCCAGGGATGAGTCCACTTCTCTTCTCCACCTTCTCACTCATACACTCATTACTTTTTTCTTGGACGTTTCTTGAAACCTCTTGCAGGCAATCACCTCTGAGCACAGGTTAAGCATCGGAAATTTCACTCCCAAAGGGAATAATCTGTGTATTTGCAAAGTTGTGAAAAATAAGAGCTTCTGCGTGGAATTCCTCTTGCAGCCCTGACTCCGTAATGAAGGCATAAATCCAGCTCTGTATACCTGAGCCCTGCCTGCTCCATAGGCACGAGGCGTTGCTGTGGGAACCGCAACTTTCCAAATTTGTTTCCACTCCGCTCTCTGTTTCAGCGCGTTCCCAACAGGCGCTTCAGAGGTAGAAAGATCCACAGCCTACCGCAGGATCTCCCCCGCAGGAGACGCGGTTTAGTTGGAATAAATAAATAGCTGCATAACGGGGAGAGAAGGGAAAGGGGAGGGGGGCTGGAGGGGGGGATAACAAGGCGGGTGTAAGGAGGCGGGTGCTGGTGCCGCCCTGCATGGTGAGTTCTGGGGCTGTGCATGGGGGATTTGCAGTTCTGGCAGCAGGGCTGCTGCTGGATGCAGGGGGCAGAGCTGGGGGGCTCGGCTGCGTGCTTGCTGCTGCTGGTTGTGCTCCTCCTGCGCCTCCCAGGCAGGGGGACGGGCACTGGGTGGCTTCTTGCTTGTCGCCGGAGCTGGGGGTAATGAGAGTGTCTGGCCAACTTTGCATCTTCGTTGTTTCTGCTGGTCAGAGCACGTGCTGATGGCGAACCTCTTGCGGCAGCACGTCACCCCCACCTGCCATCCCCCAGCTCGCCGTGATGTGGAGGGGGATCTCCTGTCCCATCACTCCTTACTTCCCCAGCTCCCTTCCCCAGCAGATTCCTGCGTGTCTCCTTGAGAAACAGTTTCAGGAGAGGATGCATTGAGGTCTTGAAGTCCATCTCCAGATGCCATTTGCTGGCTGTCACCATCATCGTGCTGTGTCCAGGTCCCCCTGTGCCCACCCTCAGTCCCTGCCAGTCTCCGTCCCCGGAGAATTTCAGGGCTGGTCTGGGGGCTCCGTCCGAGGCACGCTCCAAGGCAGGGCACGGCGCTGAGCCCCAAGCGCACGGCATGCGCCGGACATCGTGCCCCAGGACGAGGAGCACGGTGCGAGCCCACCATCACCGAGGATGCTCTGCGGCCCCAGCGCTCGGGTGATTTACCTCCCTGAAACACCTCAATTTAAATGCTAATTCTCCCCGATCCGAGGGGTGAAGCAGCTGGTGATTATTGTCAGGATGTTTACTGCCGGAGCGGCGCACACTGGGGACGTGGCGGGGAGGGATGGCAGCGCAGGGACAGGTCTTCTCCACGGTGCCAGCACCAAACAGCCGATGGAGGACCGGGGACGATGACTGTGGCCACGCTGTGCCACACCACGAGTCTGTCCTCACTTCCCTAAGTCTGTCCCCAGCCCCGTCCAGCCATGCACTGCTGCAATCCATGGTGAGCACCGAAAGTTGGGGAGCTGGAGGGGACCCCAGGGCCTGGCAAAACCTCCTCAGTCTCCTCTGCATCCCTCCTCGTCACACAGCAGGGGGACTCGCTAATGGCATTTGGAGTCAATTTGGCTACTTGGCCAGGTTGGTGTTCAGCCCTTATCATTCACCCGTGCCTGAGGTCAGGGAGACGTGGGGACATGTGCTTGCTTTTCCCAAAGTGGCTGTGGAAACAGGACACCCTCGGTTCTGCCTCCCAGTGACCCTAGCTGATATTTTTTGCAAATTCAAGTGAAAAAGAAGGAGCTATTTCTGAGCATCCCCACCGCAAGCCGGGCTCTTGTGAACTTAGAGCCACCCCAACAAAAAAACTTCACTGAAGGGAATTTGGGTCAAACGCTGGCATTAAGCAACCTCAGATCCATTGTCCCCAAGCCACGGCAGGTCAGAAAGAAGCAAGATTAATAAATTATTCTTGCTGGGGAAGGCGTCCTGGCTGACTTACATAGCAGAGCTCTGCAGAAAGCGCAATCCTCGCGCAGTCACTTTGCTGAACATAACCACCCTGGATGATAATGTGATTAACATTTGTAGCTGTGCCGGCTCAGATAAGGGTAATTAAATCTCACGCTTCAGGGCATCAGCTAATCACTTGTGGGGTCATTTTTTATATTTTTTTTACCCCTTCATGAATATATTTGCCCGGCTGCCGCGATGCACAGTGAGCACCCGCTGCTAGCCGCGGGCGGAGGCAGAAGCTGGTCCCTGGCTTCCACGTGGCTGCTGCGGGACCTGGTGGCCGTGGCCCCATCCGGGACATCCAGGGTGCTCTGGCTGCTCCCAGATATCTGTGTCAGCACCTCCTGCTCCCCCTTTTGCTCAGGGACCCCATGGGATGTCACCGCTCTGCCCGGAGGTGTCCGACCCGCTGCGTGACACGGTGGCAGCGCTGCAGGGACGCAGCCCCATGCTCTGCCTCCTCGCGGATTCATTGCGTGACCTTGGGGTGTTATTTAAGGTCAGAAGTCCCCCAGAATCTGTACTGCCTGTATCGATTTCTGAAGGGCAGGAGGACGTGGGGGCGGTGAGCTTCTGCTGCTTGAGCTCTGCCCTCAGTCCTCTGATGTTTGTCAGCATCGAGACCCATGGAGCTGGCATTCATTTCCTGGAGGCGGGAAGTGCTCTGACCTGGATACTGGGGGGGGATTGGGGAAGGGGGGGAGAAACATTTCCCTCTGCAATGACTCAGTGCTGTAAAGCACCCCAAGAGCCCTGCATATCCCTCTGGGTGTTCTGGGGAGCGGGAGGTAACTCGGTGTGCATCGCTCGAGGGTAGCGGCTCGCTGCCAGCTGCGTGAGAGGCAGGGGGGTGCCGGAGGGCAGGGAAAGAAGCAGGAGAGGATATTACAGGGCTATCAGCTGCTGAAAGTTTGCTGTTTCTTCCCCTGATCCCACCATTATAAGCTCGACCCCATGGCTGGTAGGCACCCCAAGGTGCCTCCTGCAAACCACGGGGATGCCCGAGCCCCTCTGGAGCTCCCACACCCGCACGGAGGTGCCGGGGCTGTTGCGTCCCCCCAGCTTCCTCCGCCCCTCACCTGTGTTTGTGCTCAGAGCCAGGAGCCTGCTGCCTTCGCTCAGTGCTTCCAACGAGCACAAAGCCCGGCAGAAACTCTTGTTTTGTGCATTGATGGTGACCGGTGCTGAGCCGCAGGGTTATTAATAAGGAGAGGAGGAAGAGGAGCTGCAGCCCTCTGCCGGCTGCGGGTTCACAGCACACTGCCCGGTGCGCCGTGGCCGGGAGCAGTGGTTCTGGTGTCCCCGTCGCCAGCCTCCCCCAGCACAGTGCAGGTTTGCAGGGCGGCCCCATCCCAGCAGCTCGGCGATGCTGGTGCCCACACACTGCTGTGGTCAGCCCTGGGGCGGCACGGAGCAGGAGGCGTGCGGCTGGCGGTGGGAGGGGAACGGCGCTGAGCTGCTCCCCGAGAGACATGCGGGTCCGGCAGAGGGGAGGGAGGAGATGCAGGAAGGGCTCGGAGCAAACCCGTGCCATTGCACTGCTCCTGCTTCTGACACCGCTGCGGGTGTGCGTGCGCACAGGCCCTCGCTTGGCTTGGCCCTTGTTTTCCCCCAGCCTTTTGACTGCCGAGCAGTCAGAGCGAGCGGCGCCGCAGCCGGCAGCAGTGCAGAGCAGGGCTTTCGGTAAACACCTTTCTGTAGAGGCGTCAGCGGGGACCAGCAGCCGTGCATACAGATTGCCCCTGCACCTCGCTCCTCCAGCCGCCTCCCTCGTCTGCATGGACCCCGGACCCCGTCCCCACCACCTGCTTTGTCACCCCACATGGGCCTCAGTGTCCCCAGTGTCCCCATCCTCACCTTGCACCCTCTCCTGGCCCCCTGGCAGGCAGGATACAGGGCTGGGCACACCCCTGGTGCTCCCATCGGGACGGTCCCGGTGCCCCGGGGTGGCAGCGGGGCTCGGTGCCGGGTGAGCCACATGCTGCATTTCGCACCTTGCCTCGCCTGGGAGCTCTTGGGCAAAGCAACGGAGACGCCGACGTGCCCGCGTGCTCCTGCCCGTGTTCCCTAGTGATTTCCCTGCTGTTGCAGCCCGTGCCCACGAGCACCCAGCCAGCCCCGGGCCGCGGGCTGGCAGTCATTGCAGCCAGCCGTCCGCATTGCTAAGGCAGCAAAAGGCTTGGAACAGCAAATCACCGCCCCGCCGCTGGGGATCCCTCCTGTGATCAATGGGAGATTTGTGAGCCGGTGCGTGAGCGAGAGGTTTTTCCCCACAGACAAATAAAACACTTTTTCTCTGGCAGAGTCTAAAGCCAAGCTCCTGAGATGCAGTCAGGTGCCGGAGGCTTTGAGACACGGCGCAGGGAGCATCCCCGGGGCTGGCTGCAGGGAGCTGCAGCCCCCTGCTCCCCCCCTGCCATCCTTACACCTTGCACCGGCCGCATCCTGACCCCGGAGCAGAGGCAGGGACCCGGGGAGGTGCTGCAGGAGCATCTCACCGCACCAGCACCCTTGGAGGTGGCCGTGTCCCCGCTCACGAGAACGAGATGCTCACAGGATGATGGAGCATTTCTGGCTGCGTGGGGACGAGCTGCAGTAAGGGAGGGAAATGGGGTGGCTGGGGACGAAAGGCAGAGCTGGTCGGGGGAAATTAGCTTGGAGAAATGCAGCGGGGTCAGGCGATGCCAGCCCGAGGGCTGCAGCCTCCCCCAGCTCCCAGGGCTGACCTGGTTTTGCAGGAACCTCCCCTTTTTGGCTCAGAAACCCTTTTGTCGTGGCTCCAGGAGGACGTGCAGCCTCCTGGCCTATATTTTGGCTGCAGGATCAATATTTAACACCCCCGTTCGTGCTCCATGTGTGGGCTGGGGCGTTTTGCTTGCCGGGGAGGTTTGTCTCCCAGCCCCGTCTGCTCACCGTTTCAAATAATTTCTCGGGCATCGTTGTTCTAGAAACAATTCATTAGGGGCCTATTATACGATGTTATACCTGCCAAGGTTAGAGAAGATCCCACACGCGTGGTGAAGTTGCAGCATGAGCTGCACGCTTCAGCTTTTCCTGGTGCCTGTCTGTAAATGTGCATTTTTCTCTCCGCTCACCCCGCAGCAGAGCCGTGCCCGGGGCACTCCTTGGTGACGTCCCCGGCCTGGCAAGAAGCTGCACGTGGTGGGAAGCGGGCAAATGAGGGCTGTAGGATGCTCTTCTCTCTCCCCTCGATGCTGCCTGCCAGCCCTCCCGTGGCACACTTTGAAAATCCAGGCCAGAAGCAGCAGACGGGTCCCCGGGCTGGCGGCGTTTCTGCTGGAAAGCAGAGAGACAACGGAGCCGCAGCCCTGGGGAGCTCATTAAGCATCACCCAGGCTGCTTGGAGAGGGGGCAGAGAAAAAAACAAACGCATCCCCCGCCAGGTCTGCTCCCAGGAACCCACCTGGAGATGTCCCCGCCTGGCCCCGGCGCAGCTCAGCCCCGCCGCCCAGCCTCAGCCCGCGTCCGTGCTTTGCAGCTGTGTTTTTGTCTCTGCAGGGAGAACAACTTCATCAAGGACTTCCCGCAGCTGGCCGACGGCCTCCTGGTCATCCCGCTGCCCGTGGAGGAGCAGTGCCGCGGCGTCCTCTCCGAGCCCCTGCCCGACCTCCAGCTCCTCACCGGTACGGGCACCCCGGGTGCATCGGCACCCCCGGCGTCTCGGGGGACCTCACGGCACCAATCCTGCCTGCGGAAGTAGCACGTGGGCTGTGCGAGCCTGCCCCGGGTGGGCAAAATAGCCAAAAACACGGGGTCTGAACGCCGGCTGTTCCTTTGCAGGTGACATCAAGTACGACGAGGCGATGGGCTACCCCATGGTGCAGCACTGGCGTGTCCGGAGCAACCTGTACCGGGTGAAGCTCAGCTCCATCACCCTCTCTGCAGGTGAGGGCTTCCTGCCATGCCGGCAGGTTTCTGCCAGCACGGGGATGGCACATCTGCACGGGCTTCTCATGCAAAGCATCTCGCTGGCGTTTTCCATCTCCAGGCTCTGCTCAGGCAGTAACTATTGCTCCCAGTGCTGCTGCAGAGGCAGGTGGAGGGATTTAGAAATACAGAATTGTTTGCACTGGAAAAAACCTTCACGATCACCAGGTCAGCAGCCTGAGCTACTGAGTCCCATCCCTAAATTCCCTAAGTGCCACGTCCACGTGTCTCTTAAATACCTCCTGGGATGGGGGCTCACCGCGTCCCCGGGCAGCAGGTTTTGGAGCTTGCACCAGCTCCTGGTTACAGGGGGGAAACCGAGGCAGGGAGCGGTGCCACTTGGTTGGGCTGGAGGCAGAGCCAGGACAAGCTGATGAGCAGCACCGTGGGAGGGATTCGTGTGATGCACTGCACCGTGCGCATGGATGCACGTGTGTGTGAAGGGAGTGTCAGCTGAAGAAGGGGCAGGTGGGACGATCCTGCAAGCACCAAAACATTTCACTTTCACATTTTTATAACTACACATGTTGGTTCAGAAGCGCTGAAATGTTTTGTTGTGACCTGAAATGTTTTGCCTTTTCATTTCAAAACAGCATTTTTTATTTAAAAACCAACCTATTTTTAACAGAAAAAAAAAAAAGAAGAAAGAAAGAAATAGGAAAAGGTTTAGCAGAGAGCAGCTGCACAGGCCCGGAACAAAGCATCCTGCTTGGAACTGATCAAAATCTTTGGGGTCAGCCCCGAATGAATTCCTCCAGCTTTTTCCTTCCAGCAACCTTCTCCTTCGATCAGCCAGGAGGCCAGCCAGGCAGATAACCCCACTTGGGTGACAGATGTGACGTGTTTTCTTGCGGTGTGATTTCAGTGTCGCCGCTGAACCAAAGCGGTGCTATTGGCCTGCTCCAGCTGGCGCCACGGCGCGGTGCCTCCGTGGTCTGAGCTCCCCGTAGCGCAGTGAGGGTGCACGGCACCATCCCTGCCAGCAGCCCCGGCCACCTGCACGGGCTCTGCAGGATGCTGGACGAGGCATCGCCCCACCTGCCTTGGTGCAGAGCTGCCAGAGCCCGACCCCATGGGTCCCCCTGGGCTGTCCCCAGCTTTTGTAACCACAGCCAGCGCTTGTGCAGGGTATTTACGCAGGCTGCGGTGCCACCTGTAATCAATTCATCCTTGCACCAAGGCACTTCTGGCTGTGCTTGCTGCAAAGCAGTGTCCTGTGGGGAAAGCACCACCCAACATCCCAGCTTCCTGCAGGACGGCCTGGGCCTGTGGAGGGTCCGTGCGTGCATGCGCACACGCGTGTTCACGTGCACATCCTTGGAAATTGGCTTGAGAAATCTCAGGAATGTGTCAGGAGAGGAATCACTGCGGGATGGCAGAGCCGCAGCCCAGGGTAAGCAGCAGGTTGCGGATTGCAAGAGCAGAGGCAAAGCACGGAGGCGAGGTGGGGGGGACAGCATTTGGCACCCCTGCATGGGTCTGTGCGTCCCCCGGGGCTGCGGCTGCCTGCCCTGCCTGGCCCGCCTGCCCACAGCCTGCTTCTCTCCCACAGGCTTCGCAAACATCCTGAAGATCCTGACCAAGGACAGCAGCCGGGAGGAGCTGCTCTCCTTCATCCAGCAGTTTGGCTCCCACTACATCGCGGAGGCACTGTACGGCTCCGAGTTCAGCTGCACCATCCACTTCCCCAGCAAGAAGGTGCAGCAGCAGCTCTGGCTCCAGTACCAGAAAGGTGAGGAGGGCAGAGCCCTGAACGCCGCTCGTTTTTATTCCTATTTTCCGTCGGTCAGCCCCTATCCCTTGTCCCTACCCTCGCCGTCTGGTTCCCAGCCCTGCCGCCGTGCCCCGAGCCCGGGGTGCTCCGGGTGGGTTTATGGAGACGGGACGTAATTGAGCTGTCGCAGAATGGCTTCGTTTTATTGCTTGTGACAATGACGGTCTTTAAGGAAGTGTATTAAATCAATAGCAGACCCATCGTGCTACACTATAAATAACGAGACACATCATTAAACAGGGCAATAAACTTCAGGACTTTGAAGTAATACAATTAGGTTATGTTTATAAAAACTCCCTTATCGCCGTCGCCTTCCATTTGCCAATTCATCTCCCTCCTCCGGGGAGCTCGGGAGATTCCCTTGGCCCGTTGTCTTTCTGTTGGCGATGTCTGCGGTGTTCCTGGCGGGGTTAGGGCACGTTGCAGGACTCGGGAGGCCATTAAGGCGCTGCCACCCTGCCCCGTGTGCGCTGCCGACAGCGGCTCCTCCACTGCTGTCAGCGGAGGTGCCCGCCAGCCCCCCGCCGCCCCTTCCCCTTCGTCTCCGTCCTCCTGGTGCAGCTGTTCCCGTAGGCGTGTGTGTAACACCCCACATCCATTTGTCTGGGTTTTAAGTTGTGATCAATGAAGTCTGCCATAGCGCTGCCCCTGTTCAGCAGCAGGAAGCGGTGCGGAGGTGAGCTGTGTGCGTACGCACGGTGTTACAGGGCGTTCAGACACCACGCTCCCGTGAGCCCTTTGTGGATGTGCCCGTGGGGTTTGGGCCCGGAGCGGCTCCTGGTCCCAGTCTGGAGGGTGACGGGATCGATGAGCGCCGCCCGTTCTGCACCCACATCCTCCGGCATCACCGCTGCTCCGTGCTGCGGTGCCAGGGCCACGGGGTGACCGGTGCTGCTGTGAGATGTCCCCCGTTCCTCAGCCCCCGCAGCCGGGTCCCTGCCTCCAGTGAGGGTCCTGGATCCCTGAGGTCCCGCGGGGATTTTGTACATCACACCCGGCCGTAAGCATTTCATTTCTGGCCGTGCTGCGTTGTTTGGGCGCTGGGTGCTGGCTCCCACCCTGCTCCTGGTGCCTGGCTCCGACGTAGAGCAGGGTTTGGCAGCCGGCAGGCTTGGCGAGGTTGAGGTGGGTTGGTTGGTGCTGCTGAGGAACAAGAACCGTAATGAGCTCTTTGGTGGCCTGAAAATGCTCCTGGAAACAGGTTGAGGATGCTCAGGGCACTTGTGGCTGCCGGGGAGGCCGGCTCCGGGGGTAGAGGAGGGAACCACGGGGAGCCCAGGGCTCTCCTGGAGAAACCACCGTGAAGAGGCAGTTTGCGTTTATGATGGACAGATTTTATTCCCAGCATCTCCACTGATTTACCCTCATTTTAGCAGTGACATAACGAGGCTCTGAACAAATAGCCCCAGCTAGATGGCTCCGGATGCCTTCTCGACTTGGAAACAGCTCTGGCCCGGCAGGCTCCCCGCCGCTCCTTCCAGAAGCGCTCTGAGCGCGCGCATGCATCATCCCCAATAAACCCAGCAGCAGGGCCAGGATGGCTGCGGCTTGTTAGCGAGGAAAGCGGGCCAGGAGAGGGGGAGACGAGCATGTTTGCAGCATCGCGCAGAATTATTTTAACATTTTAATCAACTCCACAGCCCTCAGGGCAGCCGGTGGTGGGGGTCGGCACCTGCGCATTGATCCCCCACAGCCAAACGGAGGAGAAAGTGATGCAGGTTCCCGTGGGGGCTGCTGGAAAGTTTGTTCCCCCTTTGGGGTGAGCCTGCTGCAGGCACCACCGGCATTTGCAGGCAGCTCTAGCCATAGAAATGCGAAATGAGCTGGTGGACACGGTGTGCTGGGGGCAGAGCGGGCGCTGAGGACAGGAGCAACCCTCCCCGGCAGCCCCAGGGCATCAGGAGCAGCCCAGCTCTGGGGACGGGAAGGGCAGAGCCAGCGGGACGATTTATGGGGATCGCTGGGAGGCAGGAGCCCCTGACGGTGCTGGAGCCGCCTGCCCCAGTCCCAAGGGTCTGCAGAAACAAACCCTGCAAGCAAGCAGCAGGGAGGCCGGGCTGCTGCCCGCGCGATGCAGCTGCTGGGTGCCCACGCTGCGCCCTTCCTGAGCACACACGGACGCTTCCCCAGGTTCCCCTGAGGAACTGCGTGAGCAAACCAACCCCAACCCAGATTTTATCTCATGCAGAACTATTAAAATCCCATTTTTAGCACCTGCTTGCTCAGGCTGTGTGCAGCCAAGCCAACTCAGAAGGGCCTCAAGGTGGGGGACCTTGAGACCAACCCGGACATCAATCTGTGCCGTGGGAGCCCGCCTCGGTTTCCTCCGCCACCGAAGGCAGCATTTAACACCGACAGCACCTCATTAAGTTCCCACCAGCTGTGTGAACATCTTAACTTGGCGGCTGGGGCCAACGTGACAGCCCAGGCCACCTCCTGTTGCATCTAAGACCGGGCTGGGTCTGCCTGGGATGGGGCTAAGCGGCTTTGCAGGAGCCTTGGTGGTGCTGCAGTCAGGGCTTGTGGCTCACGCGGTGGTGCCTTGGCTGGGGCCGAGCAGTGCCTGCAGGGCTCTGTGTTCCCCCAGTGAGCAGGCTGGGGCTGGGCGAGAGGCTGGGGGAGGACACAGCCAAGATGGGTGACCCAAAGCAGCCGCACCACACAACGTCACGTGTGGTGATAAACCTGGAGGTGGAGGCTGGGATCAGCGCGCTGCAGAGACACCGGCCCGAAACGCACAGGAGGAAAGAGAGGGATCCCTCCACCAGCAAATCAACCTGCCAGGGGTGCTTCGTCCAGGGATGCGTTGGCTCCCTGGCCCCTGGCTCTGGCTGGACAAGGAGGAGAGCTTGGCAAGGAAAGGGAAGGGCGGCTCTACGGCAAGCGCTGACAGCCCCGGCGGGATTCTCCCAGCGCTGTTCTAGCTCGCTCATTCCCACTGCGCTCCACAAAATGCAGAACAAATGCCTGTTAAGTGCTCTGGCACTTAGAGAAAATGGAGACATTATCAGCAGTAACACAGAGGGTCTCGTCTTGTCAGGCGTTTGAGTGACAACTCTTTCCCTTTGTGCCGTGACGACTGGCAGAGCCCGAGCGTGGGAGACTTCTGTTCTCCAGCTGGGAAGAGCTGGGAGGAGAAACGCCGTGCGCGTGGCTCGCTGCCGGGACCACCGAGGAGCTGGGAGAGGGGCTGGAGGAGCAGGGAGCGGTGTCCTCAGGCTCGGGATGTGCAGGGCACGGGTGGAGATGCAGACGTTCTCAGTACCAAACTCCTGCATTGCTGCAGTGCTGTAGGTGCTCCGTGCGTGAACTCTTCCCGCGCGTCCTGCGAGCAGCAAACCTCTCGAGTGTCCTTGGCTGGGGCTCCCTGGCCCCGTTGGACACTCAGCTGGGTTTTAGAAGTGGCTGAGGCAGGTCTGAAAGACGTCCACTCTCAGGAGCTGATCTGTTATTAAAGTCATCCAGGGAGAGGCTGTGCTCTGGCAGGTCCTACCACGTTTGCTAAGGCTTTCTGACCATCCGTCTGCCCATGACTTGCTTCCCTTCTCTCAGATCGCGTGCCATGGGCTGCATTTACCCTTACGAGGTCACCGCCTTCTTGCTTTTTTGAGAACTGAGCAGTTAGACAAAGATCTTCATAAAACACAAGCCATAGGATGCAGCTTGAGGTCTGCTGAAAGGGCAGTCCGTGTTCTGCCGAGCAGGGTCTGAGGATCCCCCCCGTCCTCACAAGGTCTAATTCCTCTCCCCTCAGGTCTGGCGTTGCCGTAATACAATTAAGATGGAACTGGTCCACGGGAACCTTCGGCTTTCAGTTCCTAGACGCAATCAGGTGCATTAAGAAAGCGCTAGGGCAAGCTTTGCATCTGTTAGAGGAGCTGACAGCTTTCCCTCGTACCTGCTCGTCAGAAGTGACGTGTGGGGAACCTCCCTCTCCTTCAGACCTGCTCCTGTAAACAACCGCTCCATTACCTTTGTAACACTCTCGCTGCCCGTGGTTTAGCTCCTTAT
The DNA here is from genome assembly GCF_011077185.1 of Oxyura jamaicensis. NCBI lineage: Eukaryota > Metazoa > Chordata > Aves > Anseriformes > Anatidae > Oxyura > Oxyura jamaicensis. The sequence goes on along the minus strand of NC_048909.1, from coordinate 3,625,117 downwards.
ATTTATTTCAAAACCTCGGATTTTGACGTTTTGTTCAGAGAAGGAAAGCAAAAACAATTTAGCAAGTTGCCGTGAAATTTAGTTTAGACTAAAATATGTGCTGTGACTGTCTGCTAAATGACCTCATGCACTGCTCATTGTAATCCAGAATTGCCAGGCAAGCAGAGTAATTAGTTGTGCAAAATGAAATAACTTTAAATCCTCACACTGAGTAATGACCCAGAAAAATCACTTAAACTACACAATAGAAAAGACCAAAAGCATCTGGCTTTATTTTTACTTTTGAGGCTCTGCCCCCTTTGATTAAGAAACACTCTCTCCCCCTCATCCCTTTCGAATCCGTGGCTGTCAGCTGCTGCCCAGAACAAATGTTCACAACTTAGTTTGTCTCTGCCCTACGAAATCCCAACTCCTCGTAAAACGTCGGGCTGAGCCTAGCAGCACCGGCACAGCGGTCGCCCTGCAAGGCTCGCGTACGTTTGATAAACGGGCAGCTCGCCGCTGCTTAAAGAGCTGCTTCCTATCATCCGAGATGAGCAGGAGTAATAAAAGCCTTCACCCAGCTCAGCACACGGCGCTGGGCGGCGGGGTGAGCTCGCCCGTGCCGGGGACAGCCGGCTGTCGTGGAAAGCCGAGTACGAAATTGCTTCGCTCTCCTTTGGCTGCGCGTAAACACGCTGTTCCTAGGAAGACTTGACAGCTTGTGTCAAAATCACCCAGAACAAGCAGCCAGCCCTCAGCCGGTCAGTGCGTCACCTCCACGGCCGTGCGAAACGGAGCCAGGAAGCGCCGAAACAAGCCGGGGACAAGGGGGGTGACGGCAGCCCCGACCCCAGCCCGCAGCAGGGGGCCGCGTCCCGCGCGCTCCGTGCGGGCGGATCCTGAGCGGGCCTCGTGAGCATCAGCTGGAGGGAGAAGCAAGGTGTTGGCCCTGCGGGAGTATCGCTGCCAGTGGATGTACGAAACCCTAGCATTTGTTTATGAGGTGGGTAGGGAAGCGTCAGATGAAGTTACGTTAGAGCTGCCAAAGCATCAGATTTATCCCTCACAGCCTGACAGCATAAAAGGGGGCTCGTAGCCGTTGTGTTAGCAAGTCTAATTCCCACCGGCCGTAAAAAACAATCTGCCGCCAAAGGGAGGAGATGAAGTGTTTTTAATAACAAAATGAGCCGTTTGCAATGCACTTTTAATTGGATCAATTTTTCCTTTATTACACAACCTTTAAAAATCAAACACACACGTACAAGCAGACAAGTTCTTTCTCCAGGTAAGGAGCAGAAGGCGAACTATTTCATCACAATCCTTAATTACTCCGTTTCGTCTCATTTGGCAGACAATCACCACATTGCGTGGGGGCACCGCGGCAAGAAATACAGCTCCACAACATCATCTCACAGTCCCTACCGAGCTTTGTCAGGGGAAGGGCATACCCTGGGCCGAGACGTGTTCTTTTTCCCTTTTCTGCCTGGAACCCCAGACAAGAAAAAGAGCTGCAGACAAAGCCCACCCAGGCACCTTTCGCAGAGCCTACTCCCACCGATGCAGAGCAGAGCAGTGTTATTTTTCCCAAAGCCCTCGGTGAGAAGCAGCTGAGCTTTGTTTGAGCCGCGTGGCCGGTACCGGACTGGGGTAACCGCCTGCGCAGCCCGTTTACTGGACCGGCTTGGACGTCGCTTTAAGCACTCCAGGAAACGTTCTTGCTTAGTGTGATGTTTATTGCAAAGACAAATTCCATTGGAACAGAAAACGACAGAGGTACATATTATCATAGATAATATTGCTTCAATTATTCAGGTCCACGGTAGCTTCCTGCTTGGAGCAGTTCTTGGAAACAGGAGAGATGTTTAAAAGAGATCAGTAGGAGAGGAGCTGCCATTACCATAATACTGGAAAAAAATGCCTTGAGTTACAGCGTAATTAACTGCAGGTCCCGGTAATAGCAGTCATCTCCCCAAAACATACATGCGAGATGAGATCAGCTCCCCACATTGCTGTTACATACCGTAGGCGACTGCCCCCTCCCACCCAAAACGAGAAGCAGGGGATGTAAATCATTATGTGCATGTTGATAGCCTCAGCAAATACACAGAGCAGCTCAGGAGGGAAGGGAGGATTAAATTCCCTTGAGCTCCTTTAGTGTCTTTCATCATCTACCCTCAGCCCTTACCCCCTTCTCCACGAGCTTTTTCCAGCAAATTTCAGCAAGAACAATTTGTTGCCGTGGTCAGGGGGCACCTCCATCGCTCAGCTGGCTTTTTGGTGGCTGAGCACAGCAACGAGGGGAAAAAAATAAAACCCTACCAAAAGGGTTTCGCTCCCAGCGCTGGAAACCCTGCAAGCGCAAAGCAACTGGCTGCAGCTGCTGCTCCGAAGCCTGTTTTGCTTTGCTGCTTCACTAGGGGAAGGTCTATGGGAGCTTAAAAAAAAATCACCTGTTGCATATACGTTGTTGGACAAGTAGCAAGCAGTTTGCTGTAGCCCGGCAGCCACATTAAAATCCGCTTTTATACTGTCTGCCGTGCCCCCAAATTTGCAACTACGTTGTTGATAGCAACAAATAAATGCACTGCAGTGTAACTATTATCTGTGGCAGATTAACACGCTACCACTGTGTCCTATTTAAATGCGTCTTTCCATCAATAAACTATTCCAGGCGAGCAGCACCACACTGAGGTACACATTTATCAGCCAGGAGCGTAGCACTGTGGGGGCCGTGGTTCACACAGCTGCAGTTTTGTGCTTCATTTGGCCCAAAGCCGTGATGAACGTGAACTCGGGTGCCTGCTGGTGCCGTAAAAAAGCTGAGGAATGTAGTGTTTCGCTACGCCAGGAGAAAAAGGCAGTGCACCAACGGATGTGCTTCTGGGTATTACAAATAAAATCAAAGTGCAGGAATCCCCCCCAGCCCCATCGTGGGGCGCGAAGGGCAGGTGGGTGGAAACGTATTGCTGAACGCAAGGAGTGCAGAGCGGTGAGGGGCAGGCGAACACACAACATTCGGCATCTGACCACGTCTATTACCCGCTCCCAGCCATTCTCCCAGCCCTCCCCTCCCCCCAGAGGAAGGTACCAGACTTACCTTCCCAAGACAGTTCCCCGTGATACAATTAGCAACAAAACACCTCGGAACATCAACAGGACGTGTCCCCTGCTTCTTTTTTTCCCTCCAGCCCCCCCCCTCCTCCCCCCTTCTAACTAGCACAGTCCTTACGAGCAATAAAAGCCCCGCTGCCATCAGAGGGCAGCTCTCTGGCTCCGTTCGGCCTCCCATGATTGCACCGTACTCACTTCACATCCAACAGACACGGCTCACAAATGGCTCAGGACAGGGGCGATCTCCTGAATACCAGAAAAACGGAGAGAGAAAACCCTCGCTCTCAAGTTTGAAAGTAAAGCTCCATCTCTGTGCAGCTGAAGAGGGCTATTTTGTTTTATGCAGCGCTGCCATCAGAAATTGCCTTCTCGAGTAGTTGCCCAGACAACTGCTACCGAGTTCCTTGCAAATACCACGGCGGGAAGAGGATTGCCTCCCTGGTCCTCGAGGGCAGGTGATTTAGAGCAGCCAGTCGGTGTTTATGGCACAAAGGAACGCACAGTGGCTGAAGCTGTAGTCGATGTGGCGTAAGGAGGTGAGGGTGTTTACGGAGTGACCGCTTATTGAACAAGGAACCAGCAGTTCGGAAGGATCCTCTCCTTCGTGCGTGTCCTTTTTCTTTGTACAGATTCAAAAAGGGAAAAAGCAGACCACCACATGAGCTATTTTGTTTCTAGACACAAAATACGACGGCCTCTATGCCAAAATCCCCTGGGCTATGGCACACAGTCATCCTGAACGGGTTCCTGTCAGGCTGCAGGGAGGCTGGAAGAATCACTAACGACAGGGGCTTTACCTCGAGAAATGCCTTTAAGGGGTGGAGTATCTTCTCAGGTGGTAACTGTAGATCTTAATGCAGTGGTCCCAGCAGTCCAGCACCAGCAGCTGCCCTTTGGGAGTGATGGCAATGCCAACAGGACAGGTGAGTCCTTCACGGATCAAGATATTGTAGCCACCTCCTTTGGGAAAATGCAGGATTTCTTTACGGCTGCTGTCAGCAACAATCAGGTCTCCCCTGGCATCCACGCACATCCCAGCGATGCACCTGAAATCTTCATTCTCGGAGAAGAAGTGGCTGATCTGGCGCCCCAGCTGCCCATCGGGGCCGACGGAGCCGATGGAGAAGCCCCCTTCTAAGTGGTGCTCGTACTGGCGGTTCTCCAGGTTCAGCCCCAGCCCCTGGGTGAAGTAGATGGTCCCTTCAGCATCGCAGGTGACAAACTTGGGGCGCACCGCGCTGCACAAGCAGCTGTACTTCACCACCCCCACCCCACGGTCCACGGTGAAGCACCAGAGCTTCCCCCCTTCCACGTCGGTGACCACGAACTGCCCGGAAGGCAGCGCTGCGATGCCCCACGGCTTGCTCAGCTGGCTCCTGTGGCACGCCACGCAGTGGCCATCCATGGTGTACACCTTGACTGAGTTATCGTAGCTGTCGGTCACGCCTATCAGGCCATGGCAGTTCATGGTGACAGAAAGGGGAGTCAAGTTGGGCAAGTCTGCTCCGAGGAAGCTCAGCACAAAACTATCGATTCCGCTAGGGCTCCGGCGAATCTCCTTCAGGAAGCCCTTGCGGGTGAAAACCTGGATTCGGAAATTGCCTCGGTCCGCCACAAGCACCTCGCCTTGTTGAGTGACGTGGAGGCTGACAGGCAGATTGAACATCCCCGGCAGGCTGCCCTTGGAACCCATCTTCTTGATGAAGTGACACTGCTGGATGCTTGTGGCTGCTTCGGGCATCCTCGGCTTGGCCGGGGAGGCATGCGGTGTGCAGCCGGCCTCTTCGTGCACCAGGTCAGGCTCCCTAAACGACACCGAGGAGGAGGATGCAGTTTCCATGAGGGATTCCTCCAGGTTAACCGTCCGGGGTTTCTTCACCACCTGCCCAATCTGCAGTGGTCCCACGTGGCTCACCTTCAGGAGCTCAACCTCTTGAAGAGTCAGCTCCCTTGGGAGACTGTTTGTCAGTTCGGGCTCTTCCTCATCTGCTGCCTCCTCCAGCAGAGCTATATCTCCCTGCTTTATTTTGGCAAGGAAATAATCACAGCGAGACAATATCTGCACTTCTGCTAAGTTCAGTAGATAAGCTTGTTCCTCCATTACCTGATTATTTACCTTCTCCACTTCAGATAAAGAGGTGGTGAAGAACTTGCGTGACCTGGCAAGTTCTTCCTGGATCTTGCGCTCTTCTTTGCTGTAATCTTGCAGAACTGCTCTGTATCTAGACTGCAGGTCTCTCGAAACACCCTCCAGAGATGCTTTTCTTTTCTGCAGATCATCCATGAGCTCCCGAAGTCTGGCAAGCCTTGTCCCAAATTCCCTCCTACGCTCCTCAGCAGCCTCTTTGATAGCGATGACGCTGTGCCCTTGGGGCATGTGCGATGTCTCCTTGCAGGGCTCACATAAAACCAAGCTGCAGCTCTTGCAAAAGTGTCTTGGCAGCCTTCTCCCGCAGACCTTGCACATGAGGAGACCCACCACCTCCCCCAGTCCTGCGGTGTCTATGATCTTCAGCACAGTAAGATTGTCAGTCAGTTGAGCTAAGTTTGTGATCCGGGTGATTTTGCTGCAGAAGGGGCAGCGTATGCCATTAATGCTGTTCGCCAGCAGTTTCTCCAGGCACTGTTTGCAGACGGTGTGCCCGCAGTGCAGGAGCTTGGGTCTCAGGTGCTCCTCGGTGAAGGACTCCATGCAAATGGGGCACTCCAGCACCTCGCGGAGCGCATCCGAGTTGAGCTGAGGGGCAGAAGCCATGGCTTTCGAAGCCACCTTTAGCCTGTGCAAAAGCTGGTACTCACATTTATTCCAAAGAGCTCCGATTCTGTCAAGAAAAAAAGGAAATGTGATTTATGTCATCCCCAGCAGTTACACATACGTGCAATTTATTTCTGATTTACCTCCCGGCCCTGGAAAATAAGAAACCCAGTTGGCTTTCCCTCATTTGGAAAGGGTAGATTAATCATAGCTAATCTCAGAGCGGGAAGATTCCAAAGCTAGCTTGCAGTGTCAAGCGCAATGAATTATTCACTTGCAAAATTTAGAAGTAGAACTGAAAGAAGTGGAATGGCAGCAATAAGGAAGCCCAATAGATATTGATGACTGAATCATCTCCTCATGGTGCCCATCTCCCGCTGCCAAGCGTGCGAGTTTACATAATTTACTCTGAAACCCAGGGAGATGAAACCAAGCGTTCAAATGTTGCGCATCAGAAGAGGAAGCAGATGGTGCGATGCTTTAGGCCATTAATGGATCACCTCTGGAGACCTACATCCAGATATGACATCAGATACAAATGAAATAAATGTGGTTGCTTTAGCCTGCTTTTCTAGATAGCCAAAACAAATGTTTGAGGTTTCGCGTGTTGGCCAGGAAGTAAGCCTAGGAGGAATGACTGGTCAGCTTCCACTCGCTGAGAATTACTGTGCACGGTGGGAACACACGGTGAGGACACTGCTCACCAGTGTCTCCCGTTAGCCTCTGCCACGCTGCATCGTGCTTCAGCACGCCAACAGAACACGGCTCACAGGCAGTGTTGTAGCAGGTCTAAGCAGCTGAAGGGAGTTAACACGACTCCAAACACTTGTTAATGCAGACGGCAAGCGTTGGCTGGTGGTTCTTGTGCTGAGCTTAATTGTACGTAATTTCTCCTCGTGCCATACTCCGGTAGCATTGCCCTGGTTCTGACGTTTTGGTTCAGTTTTTCAGCCCCGGGGTTGCCATTCAGCTTCAAACCAGGTTCCTCCATCCCCACATCCCTCTCAGCAGGGAGCAGATCCCGGCAGCCGTCTCGCTAAAGCAGCCATCCGTTCGGAAGGAACAGAGCAGGGTTCACATCATTAAGTTATTATTCAGCAGAGTGGGTTTCAGTACCTTTGCTATTGCCTTGCTTAGCCTTTAAAAGAAATGGGGAGAAAACATTTCCTTTAGGGGGAGAGGAGGAGAAGGAAGTAGTTAGTCTTTACAATGAGGAGCTCGCAGAGGGATGTGAACAGACAGCTTTTTCTGAATAATGGCTGCACGCACGCAGCACTCTCGCTTCCCTGCTGCGTTTGCCTGCTTCATCCTCGGCAGCGTTTCAGACAGAAAGGTTCGCCGTGTTTCGGCTTAGCGTCTGCTCAAGTGGAAGGAGACAACTGCAGTGAAAAAAGTTCTTTATGTTCGCACAGAGAGAAAAAAAACGTTTTAATTTATCAGCTCTGCGGTTGTTTAAGGCCCAGACTGCAGGGACTGATTCGGTGGGGTGGCAGAATCCCCAGCAAGTCCCAGGCTGGGATCTGATCCCCAGCTCCCCGGGCTGGTGGCACAGTGAGCGTCACACGGGCGGCACCTGGGGAGCTGCGGCAGTCCGGGTGCTGGCACCGAAGAGACTTCCCTTTTGTTCTTAGCCATGTCCCAGCTGTGGAAGGAGAAGCCTGGGCACTGCCGTGTAGATCAGAAACATTCCTCTGAGGGACGAGGATCTGTATTTTAAAATGATTTTTTAAATAATGAAATGTAAGATCCAAGGTTCATTATTATTTTCCCTGAAAACGTTGTCAGAAGACTTGCAGAGGGGAGGATGAGGTACAAGTGCTGACATCCAAAAATGAGTTACATAAAAAGCTGCCTTCAGGACAGGTACCGTCAGCAACGAAAAATGGAGAGGGGATTTTGTTTAGGTTTACCTCACGCCCAGTTTTTAGGACAGCGATGTGTACGCCGTGCTTTTAACACGTCAAACCCTTGTATCAGGATGCCAGCATACATCTCAGTGATGTGAAATTCCCATTTGGCTGCAGCGTTACCTTGCAGCCAGCCGTGCCCCCACAGATCACTCACTGCTCTGTGCACCGGGCGGCCCCGGGGCAGGTCCTCAGCCCCAGGGAAGGGCGTCAGGGGAGGCCTGAGCAGAGGGCCAGGCTGTAAAGCTGCGTGCAGCACCTAAGTTTTCGTTCCTTGTATTCAGGAGATTTTCTTGGAGGTCTTTCCCGACCTTGACGCTTCTGTGATGTCCTGCCACAGCTTCTTGTGTCACCCCGCAGGTTTTAGGCGGCACGGGCTGTGGGAGCAGCGGGCTTCCCACGCACTTCTCAGACAGCCCTAATACCTACGGGGTCCGGCTTTGTGAGCCGGGTCCAGCTTCATCACCAGGCTTCAGATTTGTCACCCGCTGCCAGCTTTATCCCCAGGTTCCAGCTTCGTTGCCAGGCTCCAACGTTATCACCAGGCTTTACCACCCGGTCCCAGCTTTGTCACCCGGTCCCCGCTTTATCCCCAGGCTCCATCTTTACCACCAGCTCCCGGTTTTGCCACCCGGCTCCGGCTTCATTACCAGGTCCCAACTTTTATCTCCCGCTCCCAGCTCCATCCCCGGCCCCAGCTCCATCCCCGGCCCCAGCCCCATCCCCGCGCTCCCCCTTTGTTCCCAGGCTCCCGTTTCACCACCCCCCGTTCCCTCCCGGCCCCCTCTCACCGCGGCCCGCAGCAGCCCCCGTCTCACCGCCCCGCACCGGGGGGCTCTCCTCAGAGCCGCCCCCCCCGAGCCCTCCCTCAGGCCGGCTCCCCCCTCTCCCCCCGCCCCCCCCCC